>NC_048567.1:16332376-16632376 GCF_013265735.2 Oncorhynchus mykiss | reverse complement strand
GGCTGGAGAGTGACTGCGAATCGCTGAGGGGGAGGGGGAGATATATATATATATATATATATATATATATATATATATATATATATTGAGAGAGCGATATAGAGAGGGGGATGCACAGTGTGGTTGCACATAGAAACACAGTTTTGTGGTATATTGTACCTTGGAACACAGGCTTGTTCATGCTGGCCTGTCCTGGGAAGCCGTGGATGTGAAACTCCAATGGGACGGGACGCACAGAGGGCCGGAAGTTAAACAAACCCACCTGTAAGAAAGGGGGAGAGGCAAAGAGAGAGAGTTACAGTGGATGAAAGAGAACCATATGGATATAGAACCATAGAAAGAGAATGAATGTCTTCTCTCAGTCAGTCAGTGAGAGAGAGAGAGAGAGAGAGAGAGAGAGAGAGAGAGAGAGAGAGGGAGAGAGAGAGAGAGACAGTGGATGAAAGAGAACCAGAATGAGAGAGAGAGAGGCAGAGAGTGATAGATAGATAAAGTGAGTCCAGCTGGAAGCAAGGCCCATCTGGGTGTCTAAAGGTTTGTCATTGTCCTTGTCCTGGGGAGAGGGACAGGGAACTGAGCGCTTTTTGTCTGGTGTGCTCAGAGGCTCGCTGGGTAGGGCAGCAGTGCATTGTGGCGTGTGGAGTGGCCAGGCAGGGCAGGCGCGTGTGTACACATATCTAAAGGCCTGGATAATGTATTGGGCATCTAAACCCAGCCAACATCCCCAGTCCCTCCCGTCCCCAGTCTAAACAGCCATATTTATAACCAGACAATCTGTCTGCCAGGGACACTGCAACAGTAACACAACGTTTAGACAACCAATACCGTCACAGAGAAGACTGGAATGGTAGGATACAGGTGGAATTTCAGAGCAATGTTTGAAAAGCATTACAAATGACGTTATGGTAACACTTTATAACTTTCAGTAATAAGCAGCTGTAAATGCTTATGAATGCTTTATAAATGTTATATAAAATGTTTTTCATCAGATATACATTTTTATCTCAAAAAGAAAATACTGAGTGAATGTAAAGAGTGTCTGTCTACATGTGCTTTTCATGTGTGACTGGGGTCATGTTGGACATGCAGGCATACAGGAGTTCCCATGTCTCTCTGCGGTGGACAAGGAGGTTATTAAATACCCTTCTGAGATGATTACTGCTATTATTATTATTATTAAACTGTCTAGTCATCTGTCCGCATTGGTGCCGTGATTTCTGTTGATTACCAGAGCAACTCCAGCATGGCTCCAGAGAAACAGAACTCCAAACCATTACCATACTGTGGTCAAAACAATTACACGGATTCCCTGCCAAAAACAGCAGTATTATTCTAATAACTCTTATTATATACATTTATTAAATATGAAAAGGGGAGGCGGATACATGAACCCTAAAAAACACTGGCTAACACCACAAATGTGGTTACTGGTTGGCTTGAGAACAACAATGTCAATTACAAAACCTCCAATTGATGAGAGAGACATGAAGTCTATCTGAACACAGGACAGGAGGTCAAAAGGTGAAAGGGTGAGCTGGTTTAAACTTCAGGAGATGTCTTGGTGTGATCAGGGTAGAACACTGTTGTAATGCCTGATCCAGATAAGAAACTGATACTAGGTCTGAGCCTAAGTGCAACTCCTACCAGGAGCGGCATTTCACGATGCTTGTAGTGTCTAGTATGTGGTTGCTATGGAGAGCTCACCCGTGGACAGGCCCACCACCGGACAGTCTTGTTGGTGTGGGAGGAGATGAAGTTGGTCCTGGACACTATGACCTCCAGCACAGGACCTCTGTCCTCCCCTGGGATACAGGCACAGTGGTATGGACCAGTGTGAGACACAGTGGTACAATCCAGTGTGAGAAAGTTTGACAAAGCACTTCACTATGGAGAGTAGTATTATTATTAACTCTTTAGAATTATATAAGAATGTTGTTTGTGTGATGGTTAAAGTTAAGGCTCTATAGAACGTTCTGTTTGTATGAGGGTTTATGAAGGTTAAAGTTTAGGCTCTATAGAACATTCTGTTTGTATGAGGATTTATGAGGGTTAAAGTTAAGGCTCTATAGAACGTTCTGTTTGCATGAGGGTTTATGAGGGTTAAAGTTAAGGCTCTATAGAACGTTCTGTTTGTATGAGGGTTTATGAGGGTTAAAGTTAAGGCTCTATAGAACGTTCTGTTTGTATGAGGGTTTATGAGGGTTAAAGTTAAGGCTCTATAGAACGTTCTGTTTGTATGAGGATTTATGAGGGTTAAAGTTTAGGCTCTATAGAACGTTCTGTTTGTATGAGGGTTTATGAGGGTTAAAGTTAAGGCTCTATAGAACGTTCTGTTTGTATGAGGATTTATGAGGGTTAAAGTTAAGGCTCTATAGAACGTTCTGTTTGTATGAGGGTTTATGAGGGTTAAAGTTAAGGCTCTATAGAACGTTCTGTTTGTATGAGGGTTTATGAGGGTTAAAGTTAAGGCTCTATAGAACGTTCTGTTTGTATGAGGGTTTATGAGGGTTAAAGTTTAGGCTCTATAGAACGTTCTGTTTGTATGAGGGTTTATGAGGGTTAAAGTTAAGGCTCTATAGAACGTTCTGTTTGTATGAGGATTTATGAAGGTAAAAGTTTAGGCTCTATAGAACGTTCTGTTTGTATGAGAATTTATGAGGGTTAAAGTTTAGGCTCTATAGAACGTTCTGTTTGTATGAGGATTTATGAGGGTTAAAGTTAAGGCTCTATAGAACGTTCTGTTTGTATGAGGATTTATGAAGGTAAAAGTTTAGGCTCTATAGAACATTCTGTTTGTATGAGGATTTATGACGGTAAAAGTTTAGGCTCTATAGAACGTTCTGTTTGTATGAGGGTTTATGAGGGTTAAAGTTAAGGCTCTATAGAACGTTCTGTTTGTATGAGGATTTATGAAGGTAAAAGTTTAGGCTCTATAGAACGTTCTGTTTGTATGAGGGTTTATGAGGGTTAAAGTTTAGGCTCTATAGAACATTCTGTTTGTATGAGGGTAAAAGTTTTGATTTCATGGGGTTTGTGAGGCAAGAACCATACCCATAGATATTAAATATCTCTATATATGCTTCTAGATAGAACTCGTCTGTGGTACCTAGCAGGTGGATCTCAACGATGATGAGTATGGCTACTTTCTGGACGTAGCTGCGGTTCTGCCTTTAGCGACTCACGCCGTCCCACTTCTCCACCGTGGTCACGATAAGGTCGGCCGCGGCGATGGCCCGCATGTCTTGAGTCACATCACCTGTCAGCTCCACAACCCTAGGGACGAGGAGAGTGGGAAGGAGGGAGAGAGCAAGAAAGAGACAATAGATGGATGGATAGATGGATGGATGGATGGATGGATGGATGGATGGATGGATATACCACAGCTGATGGTGTTGGGAGATGTGAATGCAACAGAAATGCCATGGTTATAACCACGTCTCTCTCACTTCTTCCCCAGTTTTTCCTCTATCCTGATCTTCCAGTCCTCAACCCTCTCCCTGACCAGAGCTTTCAGAGGGGCAATGTACACCACCTGAGAACACACACAGAGCAAGGATATAAACAGAGAGAAATGTATAGCGACATAGAAAGAGAAAAAGAGAGAGAGATAGAGTGAAGGAGGGCAGACACAGCTTGGAGGTAGGGTACTGGTTGAAGACTCGGAACATGGCCAACTCGGCAGCGATGGTTTTACCGGAGCCCGTTGGCGCCCCCAGCAGGACGTTGGTGTCGGTGTGGTAGATCTGTGTCTGGATGGGATTGAAGTGGGTGAACTTGTACAGACTCTCGTACTCCGGGTTCCCCAGGGCGGTGATGGGCAACGGCTGCAGGTCCAGCAGCTCTGAGAATCCACAGGGCAACATTGAGACAATGTATGCTTTGTCAAGGAAAAAAAGACAAAGAAAGGTGTATGTGTGAAGTATGAAGAGTTGTTTCATCTGTACACCTCTGAGGGTTGGTCTGTCTGTGCGTGTGAGTCTGTTGTACAGTACCAGTATGTGGGGGATGTCTCTCAGGCAGGATGAGGTGTTGGAAGTTGATAATGCAGACAGCCTCTGAGCCCAGCCAGCGGTCTGACACAGCGTCTGTGGGGAAAACACACACAAGGTAAGAAAGACTAGGCTCAACCATATCCACTGATACAGGGTCAGATATATTCCATACCCGTAATGGTTAAGGTTAGGATTATGGGTCAGGTAATCTGATCCTAGATCTGTAGTTAGGGGCAACCTTTGCCCGAAGGGAACACAGGAGTGGCTCTCAGACACATTCTAGAAGTTAATGGTACCCAGAAACCCACCTATTTCTTCTGTAGGAGCAGATACTCTGAATGGTAGATGATGGGGTCCTCCACCCACAGCCACCAGACCTCTCCCACTGAACCATGACACTAAGAGAGGAGAGAGGAGAGGAGAGGCAGAGGAGAGAGGAGAGGCAGAGGAGAGAGGAGAAAGGCAGAGGAGAAAGGCAGAGGAGAGAGGCAGAGGAGAGAGGAGAGAGGCAGAGGAGAGAGGCAGAGGAGAGAGGAGAGGCAGAGGAGAGAGGAGAGGAGAGGCAGAGGAGAGGAGGGCAGAAGCATGAAGAATCAGTGGCATTAGAAGATCAGAGCACTCCCAGGTTGTTTAACCAGATAGTAGCAATTCAAAACAAAGCAATGTACTTGTGTATTTGTTAGTAGGTGCGTGTGTTGTGGTGCATGTGTGTATGTGTGTATGTGTGTAAAACGTTCAGGAATGGGTTTTGGGGTGACTCCAAACAGAAACATCAGCCCTATCCTCTCCTCTCTCCCCAGTAGGAGGTGCACTGTACTGTGCATTTCTCTGCTCGGCACTGACCCCCTGTAGAACACTGTACGCTAATTCCTTTCCACTGCTGTGGAAACAACTGCTGGCTGGCTAACAGACCACAGGTCCAGGAGACTGCTTTATGACACATGGAGAGAGGAGACAGTCCAGTTTGCACAGACAAACACACTAAAACAACAGCTATAATGTCATCTTCTGGCCTGGTCCCTAGCCCTCTTGTGTAAATGTCTAAAGATATCAGGGACACTACTCTTGATTAGGGCTAGGAGTTATTCCCAACCATGTGACCTGAACCAGGAACAATTCTGGGTCCTACTCATGATAAATACACAACATTCGGATGACCCCAAATTAGAAAAACACTAAAGGGAGTGGGGAACCACACATTAATATTAGAAAACGACATCCAACTCCCTATTAGAATGAGTCATGATCCTGGAGTCTGTGGCTTGGGTTAGAGTTAGGGAGAAGGAGATCTCATGTGTCTCTACATGTGTCGTGGCTAGCTTGCGCGGCAAGGCGTGTGTACATATGCAGCAGGGATCACTGGCTAAGCTGGGGGTGTCCCATTACAACTCTCCCATGAGCAGAGCATGCATCGCTAATCACACAAACATTCATCTTCATACACAGCCTGGCTACAGCGGGCCTCCTATTCCACCCTGACTCCCTCACAAACTACAGGAGTCATCTGCCTCAATGACATTCTCCAATCTCCATAGAGATTCTATAGCCTCACTCACATGTAGTATTAAAGCCGCAGGATAATAGTACAAGAAGGTGATGCACCTAAACACTGATCTAGAATCAGCCATCTCCCCTTTAAATAAACCTTCATTTTAACCATCAAAAGAAAAGAAGAGCCCTCAACCAGTACACTTCCAGAGGTAAAGTCTGTGACGAGGAGGGAAACACAGTGATGGGAATCAGACGCTTCAGGGTTGTTTCAGCAGCTGGCTGCTCCACCTCGTTTATTTTCAGAAGCTACAGAGGTAGAACAGCAGCGAGATTCCCACTTTTCACTTATTAATCTACCACTGGCTGGAGGAGGAAAGGAGCAGGGCCATTGGTGGAGAGGACAGCTCCATACTGACAGACTACTGACACTTCACACTAACACATTTCTACTGTTAACAGCATTTAGACACACTTAAAGAGTGCTCTGATAATGCCTACTGTTTGTGTACTGTGTGTGTGTGAGGGAGAGAGAGAGAGCGAGAGACATCGAGGTGATCCTAGGTGAGGTCGACATGGTTACCTGGTCGTGCCACTGGAAGTCGGGGGTGATCTGGAGGCGGATCCTGAACACGGTGCGTGTGATTGGTTGGATGGTGGCCTCCATCAGTATGGAAGGGTGGACACACTGCTTCACCTTCAACCCGATGTTCACATGGTGGAGCATGTGACCTGGGACACAGAGAGAGAGGGGAGAGGTATAGCACGCTGCGCGAGCGAGCGCATACTCTCTCACACACACACACACACACACACACACACACACACACACACACACACACACACACACACACACACACATCTACAGAACACAATAGAATTGTGTCTAATTTGGTAGTGAACCACACCTGGCCCAGTATCGTCTCACCTATCTCGTCCTTCTGCATATCTTTCAGTTTGTCCACAGTTTCTTCTCCTCCAGACGGGCCAGCACGTTGTGAGGCAGGATGGAGAACTGTCTCAGGGGGTGAGTGAAGCCCCACAGACACTTGTCTATCACTTTACACAGGTTGAGCAGGCGGTAGGTCATGGCAGGCCAGCGTTTCCTCAGAGCAATCTCAAACAGAGCCCTGACGATACGAGCTGCGTTCTACACAGGGACGAAATACACACACAGTTACAATTTGAGTGGCATTCTATAGTAGAAAAACAAGGACAGTCACAATTGGAGTAGTGTATTACAGCAGGTGTAAAAACACACAGGCTACAGCCAGACTTAGAGCAGTGTTCTACAATGGGTACAGCAGGACAGAGAGAGTCATGCAGAGACTGAAATAATCCATCAAGATGTAGGACGATTAATCATGTCTGATCGAGAGCCGCGGGACTGGTATGATCAGGCTCTGTTCTGAAACATGGGTCAGGCCTGGCTGTGCGATGATGAATTGCTCATGTCTGTCCTGACAGATGGGTCAGGTGGTTGGCGCTGCTCGCTGATAAACTGGTCAGATTTGACGTGGCTGGGCTCTTATTGATTTGGGCAGGTGTTAATGACATGATGGATTGGCCGTGCTGGGATTGATTTGTTGGGCCTGGCTCTGTTGTGATGGATAAGTCGGGGCAAGGCTGCTATCTGTGATAGATTGGTCAGATCTGCTTCTGTCCGGGACATGTGGTTGAGTGGGAGGATGGACAGAGACAGGCAGGCAGACATAGAGACAGGCATATAGATAGGTAGAGACACAGAAACACCAGCTGGGCCAGATGTTGGTCTGCTGCTGGTTAAAAGGCCACTAGGGCAACCGCACTCCTACATCAAACCCTCTGGAGAGAAAACCCTACACTTACACCCTTACTGAGCCTACACTCACACCCTTACTGAGCCTACACTCACACCCTTACTGAGCCTACACTCACACCCTTACTGAGCCTACACTCACACCCTTACTGAGCCTACACTGACACCCTTACTGACCCTACACTCACACCCTTACTGAGCCTACACTCACACCCTTACTGAGCCTACACTCACACACTTACTGAGCCTACACTCACACCCTTACTGAGCCTACACTCACACCCTTACGGAGCCTACACTTACACTCTTACTGACCCTACACTCACACCCTTACTGAGCCTACACTCATACTCCAAATAACAACCAACAGCCAAAACACATCAGGCCTCACAGTCCGAGTCACAGCACCAGCATAGTTCCAACCAGGGAGATTATTGAGATTGACTAACTTCATGATTAAGCTGCCTTCCTCCTCCAGTTATTTTGTGTGCATGTGTCTTTAAGAGCATGCAGTAAACACAGGTGAACTGTGGTCTCAGGTCTCTCAGCGCTCATGTACAATAATCTACTCTCTCAGGAGAACTCCTGGTGTCCTGCGGTCAAGTGCACCGGCCTGCAGAACAGCTCTATCTATCATCCAGTTGCTAAAGCCATTGAGGAGTGTGTGGGTATGCATGAGAGACAGGGAGTTAGCCCCTGGTAGAGAGAGAGAGTGTGTGTGTGTGTGTGTCTGTGTGTGTCTGTGTCTGTGTCTGTGTCTGTGTGTGTGTGTGTGTGTGTGTGTGTGTGTGTGTGTGTGTGTGTGTGTGTGTGTGTGTGTGTGTGTGTGTGTGTGTGTGTGTGTGAGAGAGAGAGAGAGAGATGGTGAGTCTGCCAGTGTTTGTGAGTGTGCGCACATATCTGTATGTATGCAACTTTATCTCTGTGCTTGTGTGTGTGTGTGTGTGTGTGTGTGTGTGTGTGTGTGTGTGTGTGTGTGTGTGTGTGTGTGTGTGTGTGTGTGTGTGTGTGTGTGTGTGTGTGTGTGTGTGTGTGTGTGTGTGTCTCTGTTGGTGTGTAGTGGCAGTATCATGCGGGAGCAGGACCTATCAGTCCTCAGTCTGGATTAACCATCAGATCCCCTCTATTCCACTATGGCTGCCTGCCTCCCGGCCACAGCAATCCAAACCGGCTGAACATCTGAAATCGGGCGAAATAGGAGCAAAGAGGGAATTTGCTGTGAACAATTCCAAATATTCAGCCACATGGAATCAGTTACCGCGGAAACCATGGATAGATGGGTTCAGCAGAGGGGATGGGAAGAGGGGATGGGAAGAGGGGATGGGAAGAGGCGATGGGATGCGGGGAGAAAAAAAACTACAAATGTAAAAAAGATTCCAGGCTATCAGTCATTGTGAAATATGCACCAGCCAAACATATTACATTCCATCAGATATATCAAAGCATTTGATTTTCATAAAGAGCATAATGCAGAGATGCCGGCATGGCAGATTAACTGTGACAGTTCATGAAAGCCTCATGATCCCTCTGAAACGATGGAGATGCTGGTACAAACAGGAAACCAGTTTATGGATGTGTACTATATGATTAGTTAAGACACCATTTCTAAACCCCTATCAGTACAACAGTCTGCTCTAGGATGTGGACGCCATATGCTGCTGGCTGAGGGAAGGGGAAGTCTTGGCAGGGGCTGCGGCCTAGCAGGGGACACAGGGGTAGAGCTGAACCCCTCAGAGGGGCTAGGCTAGCTCAGTTTGGGGGTGAAGCAGAGTATGTACACAAGTTGAAGTTTATTCAGGTATGGTTCAGTTTGTATGAGTGTGTGTGTATATGTGAGAAACAGATGGAGAGAGAGCATATGTGTGTAGTGTGTGTGTGGTGCTGTGTGTGGTGCTGTGTGTAGTATGTGTGTGGTGCTGTGTGTGGTATGTGTGTGGTGCTGTGTGTGGTGCTGTGTGTAGCATATGTGTGGTGCTGTGTGTAGTGTGTGTGTGGTGCTGTGTGTGTGGTGCTGTGTGTAGTGTGTGTGTGGTGCTGTGTGTGTGGTGCTGTGTGTAGTGTGTGTGTGGTGCTGTGTGTAGTATGTGTGTGGTGCTGTGTGTGGTGCTGTGTGTAGTATGTGTGTGGTGCTGTGTGTGTGGTGCTGTGTGTAGTGTGTGCGTGGTGCTGTGTGTGTGGTGCTGTGTGTAGTGTGTGTGTGGTGCTGTGTGTGTGGTGCTGTGTGTAGTGTGTGTGTGGTGCTGTGTGTGTAGTGTGTGTGTGGTGCTGTGTGTGGTGCTGTGTGTGGTGCTGTGTGTGTGTGGTGCTGTGTGTGGTGCTGTGTGTAGTATGTGTGTGGTGCTGTGTGTGGTGCTGTGCCTGTAACCCACCTGTGCTACGTAGGACAGGTCTGAGATGAGGGAGAAGCTGTCCACCTCTCCGGCCGATGTAGGTCTGCAGTAGGATGCTGATCTTGCCGTATCCGTTCTCCACTCCGCCTGCAGCAGGCAGCTCACAGTAGTTACACAGCATCTGTTCTAGTTCCTCCATCTCCTCATCACGCACCTTGAAAAACACACACACACACACACACACACACACACACACACACACACACACACACAGTCAGGAGCACTTCCACCTGGGTACTAAACTATATCAAGACCTTGCTATACTGTTGAGCAGGTGTCCTGCAGTAGTCTATAATGTGTGATGAGTGACCTCACGGTGTGACCTGTGAACTCTCACCTTGACCTGTTCAAACTCCTCGTCTTGGAGACGATGCTGAGGATGTCAGCCTCTGTCTTCTGGGAGTTGAACAGCTCGTTGAACGTCTGCATGGAGGAGGAGGTGGACAAACACAAACATGACATAAGGAACAGCTGTTATCTAGTTGTATATTGCATGTTACTGTACCACCATTCATGATTAGTTTTTTTGTAGATAATACCATGCCATACTACACCTACACAGAAGGGTATCTATACCCGGTTACAATAATATAATACATTGGAGTAAACCAAACATTAGGAACACCTTACTAATATTCAGTTGCATCCCCTTTTGCTCCCAGAAAATATTCCATTTGTCGGGGCATGGACTCTACAAGATGTCGAAAGCTTTCCACAGGGATGCTGGCCCATGTTAATTGAAATACATTCCAGGTGACTACTTCATGAGGCTGGTTGAGAGAATGCCAAGAGTGTGCAAACCTGCCATCAAGGCAAAGAGTGGCTACTTTGAAGAATCTAAAATCTAAAATGTATTTTGATTTGTTGAACACTTTTGTGGTTGCTACATGATTCCATATATGTCATTTCATCGTTTTGATGTCTGCACTATTAATCTACAATGAAGAAAATAGTCTAAATAAAGAAAAACCATGGAATGAGTAGGTGTGTCCAAACTTTGACTGGTACTGTATGTCATGGAAAGAGCAGGTGTTCTTAATGTTTTATACACTCAGTGTACAATACAACATAGTACATATAACATCATGTTAAGGAACTCTGGTGTACCTCCATGGTGTTGTATTTGATATAGAAGTGCCCGGTTGGTTCTGCCCAGGTCAGTGGAAGTGAAGTATCCTGTCCTCTCCTCGAAACGGATCATCCCGGCCTTGTCCAGTTTCCTGGCTGCCATCACCACCAGTTCCTTACGATACAGCTCCAGACCTGGGTCCATCTAACACAGAGACAGAACAGTTTAACCCTGCCATCATCACCATTTCCTTACAGTACAGCTCCAGACCTGGGTCCATCTAACACAGAGACAGAACAGTTAAACCCTGACATCATCACCATTTCCTTACAGTACAGCTCCAGACCTGGGTCCATCTAACACAGAGACAGAACAGTTTTTATTTTATTTAATCTTTATTTAACTAGGCAAGTCAGTCAATAAAAAAATCTTATTTTCAATGATGGCCTAGGAACAGTGGGTTAACTGCCTGTTCAGGGGCAGAACGACAGATTGTCAGCTCGGGGTTTGAACTTGCAACCTTCCGGATACTAATCAAACGCTCTAACCACTAGGCTACCCTGCCACCCCTAGTTTAACTCTGACATCATCACCAGTTCCTTACAGTACAGCTCCAGACCTGGGTCCATCTAACACAGAGACAGAACAGTTTAACCCTGCCATCACCACCAGTTCCTTACGATACAGCTCCAGACCTGGGTCCATCTAACACAGAGAGCTAGACAATAAGAGAAGAGAGTGCACATTATGTATGTACACATGAGTGTGTACACGTGTGTGTGTATGCACATGCATGTGTGTGTACCTGGTAGGCCTTGTGGTTGATCCCGTAGGCCAGAGGGTTGGCTCTCATGCAGATGTACAGGTAACTCATCCACCTCACTGCTTCCTCCACGTTAGTCACAGTCCCTAGTGACACCTGCAGAGAGAGGGAGAAAGAGAGAGAGAGATCAATAACATCACATTCAGTCATTTCAGCCCCCTTACAGCACCTGGTGGAGATTCCATACTCACCATTGATTCCTTCTCAATAAGTCCTCATTGAAACTTTGAGGTGGGTGCCATCTAGTGGTGACTTACTGTACTGTGTTCATTTCGTGAAAAGGGTATTGGTTGGAGATGAGAAGAGAACATGATTGAAGGGGGCCAGTGGCATCTGCTGTCAAACACAGGTCGCCGTGAAATATCGTTTTGGTCCACCAGCTTCAAACAGCTGCAAAAACAATATTTTTTGTTATTGAAAATACATTTCACAGCGATTTAGATGGTACAATGATTCCCGACACTATTCAGTGCTTGTTTTCTCACATAAACTGAATTAACTGAGTTAACAGTGTAGAATTTTAGCAACCAGGAAATGACAGAGCGATCTCCACTAGATAAAACAGCCACTAAGCTGAAATTACAATGCAAAAATAAAATAAAAAGTATATTTTTAACATTTTGGACCATGCATATAGCCTATACATGTTCCATATTATCATGTATGCTATTAGCAATAAGCATTATCACCTGTAGCCTAACTGATGCAGCATAGTGGCTAGAAATAAATATGTTGAAGCATGTGATTGCCTATCTGCATTTACCCTATTGGGCTGATCATTCATAATGATGCATTTTATGTCCCCCCAAAATTGCATAAACACAGGGTAAAACACTAACCGGGGTAACACACCACCTGCCTGTACTTCTCACAGAACCCCCTTTCCCTGATTGCCACTACTCTTGAACAACTAAGAGTTACATCTGCCTCATGGCCATTTTTTAAATCACTCCCCAAAATCGAGTGGCGTTTTAAGTTACCCTATAATTGCCCTGTGTTACATTTAGCCCACTCTCCCCTATGCACAGTGAGAATGACTGCTGAGTTTAACCCATGCTGCTGCTGGTGCAGTTTGAGCATATTTAGGAGTTGGGAAATAAAGTAGGAGTCCCACTATTACATTATGAATTGTTGTGCATTGACTGCTTGTCAGAATGGATGTTCCCCTCCCTATGGCACTCGCAACTGCAATGTGCCTTGAGAGGAATATTTACCTTGGATAGAACGCACAACAACAAGGCGACTAAGTAAATGCAAAAACTATTTAACTATGGGGATGTTTGCAGAGGAAAAGTACATTTGGACTGTTCTAGCATCTTCAATGTTTCATTTTTATTTTGTGTTGCAGCAATGATTTTGGTGTGGTGCAGCGCCACAGCTAAATGACTGCAGTGGAAACACTGGTATGATTGTTAAAGGAGAGGTCCCAAAGATGTGTGATCGGTTAGTAAGAGCTATATTATTGACGGTGGCGTGTGTGTCCCTACCTCAGCGTTGAGGTTGTCAGCCATGGTCTCTAGGAACTGGCTCTCTATGGGGTTCTGCTGGGTGAGCAGGGTGAGGTAGTGGCTCAGCTTGTCATGTGCCATGATGATGGTGCCCTCGCCGTACTTGTCGAACTGGGGCCGCCCGGCACGCCCGAAGATCTGCATCACATCCAGGATGCCCAGGTCCACCAGGGTACCACACTTAGTATCGTAGATTTGGGTGCCCTGTTGTTACCACGGGAACAAGAGAGGCCGGATATGAGTGGCTTTGGAGAGATTATACAGTCCTAATGAGGCAAACGTCTGCGTGTTTTAGTACAGACACCTACACAGACTTACCGTCTTCTAAGAGTAAAGGGCACATGATAGAGACTTACAAGTTCATACCTCAATCAGACGGGAAAACTCCCTCGCACATACAAACTAACAAACTACCACAAGCACACTCACCCAATGAAAGTAAGCATTTTGTTGGACAGTGTATACCATGTGTATCCTGTTCATACGACTAGCGGAATTTGAAACGCACGCGCACGCACAAACTGACCTTGATGATGACAGCGTGTGCAGGCAGGTTGACTCCCCAGGCCAGAGTGGCAGTACAGCACAGAACCTTGAGGTAACCCCTGGAGAACATGCTCTCCATCAGGCTACGGTCAGCACGCAGCATCCCAGCGTGGTGGATCCCAAAACCATCTGGGAACATCTCCTTCATCTGCTTGTTCCTGGAACGCTGGATCTGGGGGAGGGAAGGAGAGAGAGGGAACAGTCAGAGGTGGGAGGGAAGGAGAGAGAGGGAACAGTCAGAGGTGGGAGGGAAGGAGAGAGAGGGAACAGTCAGAGGTGGGAGGGAAGGACTGAGAGAACACAATCAGGAGAGAAGGAAAGAGAGAACACAATCAGCCTGGGTATGTAGAAGAGAGGGAGAAGGATGTAGAGGGAGTATTGCTTTAACAAGTACGTTGTCATGCCAATAAAGCATTGCCGACTACCCCCAAGGATCAGAGGTCAAAGATACATTTCGGCCACAGTCGGCACAACATGTCAACTGCGTACTGTGTACTTATTCAGACCCAACTCCCCACTGCAGCTGCTAGAGGGCACCATCAAGGTGTCCAGACCGCTACCCAATAGAGTTATTATCACACATCTGTAGTGTAGTTCAGACAGATCTATAAAACAGCTGTTGTATTGATCCTGCTGGGCCAGTATCAGTCAGTGTCCTTTAGTATCTGATAAAACCCTGTAACACTAAGTTGAGGTTTTATTTCAGCTTTAATAGCTGCTTCTCTGTTAGTTTAAGGACCAGTAATTTAACTGAAAGTAACTACATTTTTTAAACCTTGTTTCAAGTACACACATATGCAGCATGTGCACACTAAGGCACATGCAGGCCGAGAGGTGAGGTGGTGACCTGGCCAGGCAGTAATAATGGCCTGCTCATCAGCTTTATCTCTCTCTGGACAACTAAACGGAGGTCAGAGAGAGAGCACAGAGGAAAAAGCCCATTATAGCTAGCATCTGTCTGCGTGTGTGTGTGTGTGTGGGTGTTGAGGGAGAGAAAGTGTTTCTCTGTGTGTACAGTACATGCGCCAAATTGCACATTGGCTCCCACTCAGATTTAAATACCAATTGTGTTTCCGGAACACCTGATTTACTTAACAAAAGGTGCATCTCAATAGGTGGTCCAGGTAAGTCATGACATAGCACAAGTGGGGGGGTTGGGCTTTCCTCTTTTGTCCTCTATTGCCCCTCTATTGTTCCTCAAGCAAGAGGTGAAGACAATAACAGATTCCCATCAAACCAACACAGTGAATGCCCTACTCCTTGGACTTTGCAGTTGTGCCTAAAAAACACTATATTGCTCAAAACATGTATCTTTTTCTACCCTTTAGTGTGTGTACTTTACTGTACTTACACTTAGGATATTGCTTTTCAACAGTAAAAGTCCAAAAATGGCTGAAGGACGTCTTTAACAAATGGCTCTTCACAAACAAGGCTTTTCTTCACAAACTATTCTTTACAGACGATGAATACACTGCTTATCTGAATGAGTTCTCCATTCATGTTCCTCCTTAACCACCTTACCTACTATACCCTCACAACAGAGTGGTGTGTGTCTAAGAAAGTATCCCTGCGGAGAATGTCTTTCAATAAACATGATCATGTATGCTAATGTAGTATCGGGTATTACACTGTCGGGTCAGTTTATTATGTACACCACCCAGTTCACGAAAATGGTCCTCTCCTACAGACAGTGAGTCAAGTGGCAGTGAGTGACCTGCTATATAATGCAGGCATACAGGGATTGAGGCACTCAGTTACTGTTCAATTCAATGTTAAAATGGGCCAAACGAGTGACCTAAGTGACTGAGTGTGGTATGATAATCGGTGCTAGGCACGCCGGTTCCAGTGTCTCAGAAACGGTCGGCCTCCTGGGCTTTTCATGCAGGACGGCAGTCCTGTGGGTGAAAACAGCTCGTTGATGTGAGGTCGAAGGAGAATGGCAAGAATCGTGCAAGGTAACAGGCAGGCCACAAACAGGCAAATAACTGTGCATTACAACAGTGGTATGCAGGACTGCAGAACAGCATCTCGGAACGCACGGACGAGCTATTGCAGCAGACGACCACACCGGGTTCCACGCATATCAGCTAAAAATAAGAAGAAGTGGCTCCAGTGGGCACGCAATCACCAACACTAGACAATTGGGGAGTGGAAAAACATTCCCCACACCATTACACCACCAGCCTGTACCATTAACACCAGGCTGGGTGGGGCCATGGAGTCATGCTGCTGACACCAAATCCTGACTCTGCCATCAGCATGACGCAACAGGAACCGGGATTTGTCAGATAAGGCAATGTCTTCCTGGCACACGAGTATGTCCCTTGACACCAATTAGGCAATGTTTCCATGCCCCAGAGAATTCAGGCTGTTCTGGAGGCAAAGGGGGGCCTGACCCGGTACTAGATGGGTGTACCTAAGTGTATCTGTGTATGAGTTTGCGAGAGAGAGATGATGCTAAGCGTCAAGGAGCGGCCAAGCCTGAGGCATCAGAGCACTGTATACACACGGCACGCACACCACTACCACGGCTCCAACTAGACACACACCGTTAACCACAGTATGACACCGGTTGTATATCATGTTAGGGCTCAGTAAAACTGACATCAAACTCCACACACAATACAACTAGCTAAAAGTCAACTGCCTGTGCAAGTGATATAAAAGAAACATCAACAATTAGGATGCAATGTCCCTGTACAAACATACAGCACATAGCCCTGACTCCATTGGACCGTCCTGTAGCTATCTAGTCTATACTGATGCACTAGGCAATACTATCATCACTCCATTCTCTGTAATACTGCCAGCTCTTCTGTTATTCAGATCTACATAACTAGCTCCCTCCACCACTGCCAACAGTGATACCCACAAGCACAACTCAGCATGCAATGAAGTGTTAATTTACTTAGCAAGATTGCAACAGACAGAATGGTTAATTGTTGATTTCATTTGGCCAGCCCTTGATAGTCAATGTTTGGCCCCTTACTTTGACAGGCTTTGGCGGAACGGGCGGAGGAGCTGGCGGAGTGGGCAGAGGAGCGGGCAGAGGAGCCAGCGGAGCGGGTGGAGGAGCCGGCGGAGGGGCTGGAGGAGCGGGCGGAGGAGCAGGAGGAACTGGCGGAGCTGGCGTAGCAGGCGGAGGAGCTGGCAGAGCTGGCGGAGCGGGAGGAGGAGCTGGTGGAGCGGGTGCAGGAGCTGGCGCAGGAGCTGGCGGAGGAGCTGGCGGAGTGGGCGCAGGAGCTGGCGCAGGAGCTGGCGCAGGAGCTGGTGCAGGAGCTGGCGGAGGGGGAGGAGGAGCTGGCGGAGCGGGAGGAGGAGCTGGAGGAGCGGGTGGAGGAGCAGGTGGAACTGGCGGAGGAGCTGGCGGAGCTGGCGGAGCTGGCGGAGGATCTGGTGGAGTGGGTGCAGGGCTGGCGGAGGAGCTGGCGGAGCGGGCACAGGAGTTGGCGCAGGAGCTGGCGGAAATGGTGGAGTGGGAGGAGGAGCTGGAGGAGCGGGAGGAGGAGCTGGCGGAGCGGGCACAGGAGCTGGCGGAGCAGGCGGAGGCGCTGGCGGAGGGGGAGCAGGCGCTGGCGGAGTGGGAGGAGGAGCTGGCGGAGCGGGCACAGGTGCAGGCGGAGCAGGCGGAGGAGCTGGCGGAGGGGAGGAGGAGCTGGCAGAGCGGGAGGAGGAGCTGACGGAGCGGGCGCAGGAGCTGGTGGAGGAGCTGCCACTTACTCACACTCTACTCCACTTTACCGCTCTCTTTTTTCCTATCGCTCTTGCTCCATCTCTACCTTTGTGTCTGATCAAAACATTTCCTCTGGGTACAGTACATCCAGCACAGTATAAACAGAACGTAGGTCTATGTACGGGGTGGAGGGGTTTGCATGCACATGGCCTGAGTGTACAGTGTGTTATGTGCTTACATGTAATGTGTGAATCGTCTGCGCGTGTGTGTGTGCGTGTGTGTGTGTGCATGTGTGTGTGTGTGTGCGTGTGCGCGTGTGTGTGTGTGTGTGTGTGTGTGTGTGGAGAGAGGAGATGAAAGCCAGGCACAGTGTGTGATAACAGTTCTTTGTTTTCTCAGAGGAACACGGTGGGAGGCACAGCGGAACCACACACTCAACTCAGCCTTTTACAACCTGATGATGTAGCAATTAAACAGGACGATGAGAGAGAGTGGGTTGGTTTGCATGACCACGGTTACATGTCAGACCGGTCCCTCAGGCTATGAGGCTACCAGACTGCAAATTAGCTTTTATACTAAAATGTTTATTTTCCTTTGCAGTACTTTTCTTGCACCCTTCTGTCTGTTTATCTACAGCCCTGTATTACACATCCAGTCATCTTGTGGTTGTCAGTGATTGAGTGTGTTACCTGTATCCGACTGTGTGTTTGTGTGTGTGTTCTCTGAGTGTGTTTCTGTCTCATTGCAGTTTATCACTCTTTGGTCTGCGCTATCAGCTTGGGCGTACAGTAGCGACAGATCGTCACGGCAGCTCAGACATGTTCATAAGATCATCGGCGGTGTAAAAATAGCCCCAAACGAAGGCAAATATAGACATTAATGAGCGCGTTGAGGTCTTGTGTATCGGCAGGCGGGCGGCGTGGAGTCCCAGGTGGCCTAGCGTCTCCGCCGCGTCTGAACGTCTACAGAGAAAAACGCTTCCCTCCGACAGACACCCTGTCAACGCAACAGGACATGAAACCCCATCAAAGACACAGTACTGTATAGTACAGAAGATGAAAGATACACTTCACTACCACCACCACACACACCCCCCTAGAGTCCAGAGAGAGTGACAGATAAAAAACAAGATGGATGGGAGAGGGGGAGAGGAAGAGAGAGGGGTGGATGGGAGAGAAGGGGAGAGAGACAGAGTCATCATCCTTTCATCCACATCAATGGGCATCCATCCATCGCAATGCCTCTTTCCTGTCTGCAGTCTACACTAGAGCACCTCTCAGTACCTCTCCACTAAATGAGACTGGCCTTCAATACAAGTCAACATCTCTAACTAAAACAAGCACTCTCAGCACCATACAATAGACCTACACCATACATACTGGTGTACCGGCCATAGACACCACTTCACTGACTAGAACAGATTTATTTGTATTTATTTATCCGTTATTTTACCAGGTAAGATGACTGAGAACACTTTCTCATTTGCAGCAACGACCTGGGGAATAGTTACAGGGGAGAGGAGGGGGACGAATGAGCCAATTGTAAACTGGGGATTATTAGGTGACCGTGATGGTTCGAGGGCCAGATTGGGAATTTAGCCAGGACACTGGGGTTAACACCCCTACTCTTACAATCGGTGCCATGGGATCTTTAATGACCTGAGAGTCAGGACACCCGTTTAACGAGAGTCAGGACACCCGTTTAACGTCCCATCCGAAAGACGGCAGGGCAGTGTCACTTTTTAGACCAGAGGAAAGAGTGCCTCCTACTGGCCCTCCAACACCACTTCCAGCAGCATCTGGTCTCCCATCCAAGGACTGACCAGGACCAACCCTGCTTAGCTTCAGAAGCAAACCAGCAGTGGTATGCTGCTGGCAATGGCTCTAGATGGCTGTAAAGCCACGATGGACTCATGGCCATGGCTCTAAAACGGCTCAATCTGGGTTCACTGGATTCAAAAGTAATACACTATATAGGGAATAGGGTGCCTCTCCTCCGCACCAAAAGAGGTGCGGAGGAGAGCTGTCCTGCTGTACCCTAACCTGGCCACTAGGTGGCTCTTTACCTCCACTGCTGAGCTGAGCCACTGTACACTTCTCTGGTGCTGGGTCGCTGTGACAGGCCTGCACCTTTCATCTCACAGAGAGGACCCATCAAACTGGAGAGAACAAACTAGTGGGCTCCTCAGTGTAGGTGGAGTTCTCACACAGGCATACTCACCATGCACTCGTACACCACACACATTACATGTACACACATGCTGAGGGCACACACATGCTAAGGGCACACACATGCTGAGGGCACACACATGCTGAGGGCACACACATGCTGAGGGCACACACATGCTGAGGGAACACACATGCTGAGGGCACACACATGCTGAGGGCACACACATGCTAAGGGCACACACATGCTGAGGGCACACACATGCTGAGGGCACACACATGCTGAGGGCACACACATGCTGAGGGCACACACATGCTGAGGGCACACACATGCTGAGGGCACACACATGCTGAGGGCACACACATGCTAAGCGCACACACATGCTGAGGGCACACACATGCTGAGGGCACACACATGCTGAGGGCACACACATGCTGAGGGCACACACATGCTGAGGGCACACACATGCTGAGGGCACACACATGCTAAGGGCACACACATGCTGAGGGCACACACATGCTGAGGGCACACACATGCTGAGGGCACACACATGCTAAGGGCACACACATGCTAAGGGCACACACATGCTGAGGGCACACACATGCAGAGGGCACACACATGCTGAGGGCACACACATGCTGAGGGCACACACATGCTGAGGGCACACACATGCTGAGGGCACACACATGCTAAGGGCACACACATGCTGAGGGCACACACATGCTGAGGGCACACACATGCTGAGGGCACACACATGCTAAGGGCACACACATGCTGAGGGCACACACATGCTGAGGGCACACACATGCTGAGGGCACACACATGCTGAGGGCACACACATGCTGAGGGCACACACATGCTGAGGGCACACACATGCTGAGGGAACACACATGCTGAGGGCACACACATGCTGAGGGCACACACATGCTGAGGGCACACACATGCTGAGGGCACACACATGCTGAGGGCACACACATGCTGAGGGCACACACATGCTGAGGGCACACACATGCTGAGGGCACACACATGCTGAGGGCACACACATGCTGAGGGCACACACATGCTGAGGGCACACACATGCTGAGGGAACACACATGCTGAGGGAACACACATGCTAAGGGCACACACATGCTGAGGGCACACACATGCTGAGGGCACACACATGCTGAGGGCACACACATGCTGAGGGCACACACATGCTGAGGGCACACACATGCTGAGGGCACACACATGCTGAGGGCACACACATGCGAAATAACCCTTATCAAAAGTAGTATGGAGAGGCCAACAGATGGTCTGACCATTCAAATGTTCCACTTAATGAGAAACGTTGACTCTTTCACTCTGATAGACATGATTTGCATAGACATGATGAACTAGCTCAATAAATAACCATTATTCCAGCAGTACTCTTTATTCTAGTGGCTGCATTAAGATATCCAAGCTAGATTGACAGCCTCTTCAACCCCCGAGTCAATTAATGAACATTATGACAGAAAATATACTGGAATCACTTTTGACTTTTAAAGGTAGGATAAATAATGGCACATTTTTTAATTGACCTTAGAGGTGCTGCATGCTCCACTACATATGCATACGGGAGATTAAAAAACACCTATAAATATTAATGTGCGCCAATTTCCCAGCACAAATAAGTCATGCATTATCCCTTTGTGGGCTTAGAGTGGAATCAGCCTCGTGCTCCCTCCCCCTCTAATACAAGACTGACAGATGGATGGAGAGACAGACACGAGGACAGCAGGACAAACAGGACAATGGAGGAGAGAGATCAACTACTGCTCTAGAGGTCTTTCTCCAAACACTTTATTTGATGTTCTGCTTATTAACATCTTAATAAGGCATTGGTAAATACTTTAACAATTAGAAGACTACATCATTTGTTGACATAGCACACCTATATGCAATCCATTTATTACGCATAGCATTAATCTGTATAAACCATGGAACAACCAGCTTTAATCATATACTGTATAAACCATGGAACAACCAGCTTTAATCTGTATAAACCATGGAACAACCAGCTTTAACCTGCATAAACCATGGAACAACCAGCTTTAATCACATACTGTATAAACCATGGAACAACCAGCTTTAATCATATACTGTATAAACCATGGAACAACCAGCTTTAATCTGTATAAACCATGGAACAAACAGCTTTAATCACATACTGTATAAACCATGGAACAACCAGCTTTAATCATATACTGTATAAACCATGGAACAACCAGCTTTAATCATATACTGTATGAACCATGGAACAACCAGCTTTAATCATATACTGTATAAACCATGGAACAACCAGCTTTAATCATATACTGTATGAACCATGGAACAACCAGCTTTAATCATATACTGTATAAACCATGGAACAAACAGCTTTAATAATATGCTGTATAAACCATGGAACAACCAGCTTTAATCTGTATAAACCATGGAACAAACAGCTTAAATCATATACTGTATAAACCATGGAACAACCAGCTTTAATCATATACTGTATAAACCATGGAACAACCAGCTTTAATCATATACTGTATAAACCATGGAACAATCAGCTTTAATCATATACTGTATAAACCATGGAACAAACAGCTTTAAACATATATACTGTTTAAACGATGGAACAACCAGCTTTAATCATATACTGTATAAACCATGGAACAAACAGCTTTAATAATATGCTGTATAAAGCATGGAACAACCAGCTTTAATAATATGCTATATAAACCATGGAACAAACAGCTTTAATCATATACTGCATAAACCATGGAACAACCAGCTTAAATCATATACTGTATAAACCATGGAACAACCAGCTTTAATCATATACTGTATAAACTATGGAACAACCAGCTTTAATCTGTATAAACCATGGAACAAACAGTTTAATAATATGCTGTATAAACCATGTAACAAACAGCTTTAATAATATGCTGTATAAACCATGGAACAAACAGCTTTAATCATATACTGTATAAACCATGGAACAACCAGCTTAAATCATATACTGTATAAACCATGGAACAACCAGCTTTAATAATATGCTGTATAAACCATGGAACAACCAGCTTTAATCATATACAGTATAAACCATGGAACAACCAGCTTTAATAATATGCTGTATAAACCATGGAACAACCAGCTTTAATCATATACAGTATAAACCATGGAACAACCAGCTTTAATCATATACTGTATAAACCATGGAACAACCAGCTTTAATAATATGCTGTATAAACCATGGAACAACCAGCTTTAATCTGTATAAACCATGGAACAACCAGCTTTAATCATATGCTGTGTAAACCATGGAACAACCAGCTTTAATTATATACTGTATAAACCATGGAACAACCAGCTTTAATAATATGCTGTATAAACCATGGAAAAAACAGCTTTAATCTGTATAAACCATGGAACAACCAGCTTTAATCTGTATAAACCATGGAACAACCAGCTTTAATCTGTATAAACCATGGAACAACCAGCTTTAATCTGTATAAACCATGGAACAACCAGCTTTAATCTGTATAAACCATGGAACAACCAGCTTTAATCATATGGTGTATAAACGATGGAACAACCAGCTTTAATCATATACTGTATAAACCATGGAACAACCAGCTTTAATAATATGCTGTATAAACCATGGAACAACCAGCTTTAATCTGTATAAACCATGGAACAACCAGCTTTAATCATATGCTGTATAAACCATGGAACAAACAGCTTTAATAATATGCTGTATAAACCATGGAACAAACAGCTTTAATAATATACTGTATAAACCATGGAACAAACAGCTTTAATAATATGCTGTATAAACCATGGAACAAACAGCTTTAATAATATGCTGTATAAACCATGGAACAACCAGCTTTAAACATATGCTGTATGAACCATGGAACAAACAGCTTTAATAATATGCTGTATAAACCATGGAACAAACAGCTTTAATAATATGCTGTATAAACCATGGAACAACCAGCTTTAATCATATACTGTATAAACCATGGAACAAACAGCTTTAGTCATATATACTGTATAAACCATGGAACAACCAGCTTTAATCATATACTGTATAAACCATGGAACAAACAGCTGTAATCATATGCTGTAAAACCATGGAACAACCAGATTTAATCTGTATAAACCATGGAACAACCAGCTTTAATCTGTATAAACCATGGAACAACCAGCTTTAATCATATGCTGTATAAACCATGGAACAACCAGCTTTAATCTGTATAAACCATGGAACAACCAGCTTTAATCATATGCTGTATAAACCATGGAACAACCAGCTTTAATCTGTATAAACCATGGAACAACCAGCTTTAATCATATGCTGTATAAACCATGGAATAACCAGCTTTAATCATATACTGTATAAACCATGGAACAACCAGCTTTAATAATATGCTGTATAAACCATGGAACAACCAGCTTTAATCTGTATAAACCATGGAACAACCAGCTTAAATCATATGCTGTATAAACCATGGAACAACCAGCTTTAATCTGTATAACCCATGGAACAACCAGCTTTAATCATTTGGTGTATAAACCATGGAACAAACAGCTTTAATAATATGGTGTATAACCCATGGAACAACCAGCTTTAATCATATGCTGTATAAACCATGGAACAAACAGCTTTAATAATATGCTGTATAAACCATGGAACAACCAGCTTTAATCCGTATAAACCATGGAACAACCAGCTTTAATCATATGCTGTATAAACCATGGAACAACGAGCTTTAATCATATATACTGTATAAACCATGGAACAACCAGCTTTAATCTGTATAAACCATGGAACAACCAGCTTTAATCTGTATAAACCATGGAACAACCAGCTTTAATCTGTATAAACCATGGAACAAACAGCTTTAATAATATGCTGTATAAACCATGGAACAACCAGCTTTAATCATATGCTTTATAAACCTTGGAACAACCAACTTTAATAATATATTGTATAAACCATGTAACAAACAGCTTTAATCTGTATAAACCATGGAACAACCAGCTTTAATCATAGACTGTATAAACCATGGAACAACCAGCTTTAATCTGTATAAACCATGGAACAACCAGCTTTAATCTGTATAAACCATGGAACAACGAGCTTTAATCATATACTGTATAAACCATGGAACAACCAGCTTTAATCAGATACTGTATAAACCATGGAACAATCAGCTTTAATCATATATACTGTATAAACCATGGAACAACCAGCTTTAATCATATACTGTATAAACCATGGAACAACCAGCTTTAATCATATACTGTATAAACCATGGAACAAACAGCTTTAATAATATGCTGTATAAACCATGGAACAACCAGCTTTAATCATATACTGTAGAAACCATGGAACAACCAGCTTTAATCATATGCTGTATAAACCATGGAACAACCAGCTTTAATCTGTATAAACCATGGAACAACCAGCTTTAATCTGTATAAACCATGGAACAAACAGCTTTAATAATATGCTGTATAAACCATGGAACAACCAGCTTTAATCATATGCTGTATAAACCATGGAACAACCAGCTTTAATAATATACTGTATAAACCATGGAACAACCAGCTTTAATCTGTATAAACCATGGAACAACCAGCTTTAATCTGTATAAACCATGGAACAAACAGCTTTAATAATATGGTGTATAAACCATGGAACAAACAGCTTTAAACATATGCTGTATAAACCATGGAACAGCCAGCTTTAATCTGTATAAACCATGGAACAACCAGCTTTAATCATATACTGCATAAACCATGGAACAACCAGCTTTAATCATATACTGTATAAACCATGGAACAACCAGCTTTAATCATATACTGTATAAACCATGGAACAACCAGCTTTAATCTGTATAAACCATGGAACAACCAGCTTTAATCTGTATAAACCATGGAACAAACAGCTTTAATCTGTATAAACCATGGAACAACCAGCTTTAATCTGTATAAACCATGGAACAACCAGCTTTAATCATATACTGTATAAACCATGGAACAACCAGCTTTAATCTGTATAAACCATGGAACAACCAGCTTTAATCTGTATAAACCATGGAACAACCAGCTTTAATCTGTATAAACCATGGAACAACCAGCTTTAATCTGTATAAACCATGGAACAACCAGCTTTAATCATATACTGCATAAACCATTGAACAACCAGCTTTAATCTGTATAAACCATGGAACAAACAGCTTTAATCTGTATAAACCATGGAACAAACAGCTTTAATCTGTATAAACCATGGAACAACCAGCTTTAATCATATACTGTATAAACCATGGAACAACCAGCTTTAATCTGTATAAACCATGGAACAACCAGCTTTAATCTGTATAAACCATGGAACAACCAGCTTTAATCTGTATAAACCATGGAACAACCAGCTTTAATCTGTATAAACCATGGAACAACCACCTTTAATCATATGGTGTATAAACGATGGAACAACCAGCTTTAATCATATACTGTATAAACCATGGAACAACCAGCTTTAATAATATGCTGTATAAACCATGGAACAACCAGCTTTAATCTGTATAAACCATGGAACAACCAGCTTTAATCATATGCTGTATAAACCATGGAACAAACAGCTTTAATAATATGCTGTATAAACCATGGAACAAACAGCTTTAATAATATACTGTATAAACCATGGAACAAACAGCTTTAATAATATGCTGTATAAACCATGGAACAAACAGCTTTAATAATATGCTGTATAAACCATGGAACAACCAGCTTTAAACATATGCTGTATAAACCATGGAACAAACAGCTGTAATCATATGCTGTAAAACCATGGAACAACCAGATTTAATCTGTATAAATCATGGAACAACCAGCTTTAATCTGTATAAACCATGGAACAACCAGCTTTAATCATATGCTGTATAAACCATGGAACAACCAGCTTTAATCTGTATAAACCATGGAACAACCAGCTTTAATCATATGCTGTATAAACCATGGAACAACCAGCTTTAATCTGTATAAACCATGGAACAACCAGCTTTAATCATATGCTGTATAAACCATGGAATAACCAGCTTTAATCATATACTGTATAAACCATGGAACAACCAGCTTTAATAATATGCTGTATAAACCATGGAACAACCAGCTTTAATCTGTATAAACCATGGAACAACCAGCTTAAATCATATGCTGTATAAACCATGGAACAACCAGCTTTAATCTGTATAACCCATGGAACAACCAGCTTTAATCATTTGGTGTATAAACCATGGAACAAACAGCTTTAATAATATGGTGTATAACCCATGGAACAACCAGCTTTAATCATATGCTGTATAAACCATGGAACAAACAGCTTTAATAATATGCTGTATAAACCATGGAACAACCAGCTTTAATCCGTATAAACCATGGAACAACCAGCTTTAATCATATGCTGTATAAACCATGGAACAACGAGCTTTAATCATATATACTGTATAAACCATGGAACAACCAGCTTTAATCTGTATAAACCATGGAACAACCAGCTTTAATCTGTATAAACCATGGAACAAACAGCTTTAATAATATGCTGTATAAACCATGGAACAACCAGCTTTAATCATATGCTTTATAAACCTTGGAACAACCAACTTTAATAATATATTGTATAAACCATGTAACAAACAGCTTTAATCTGTATAAACCATGGAACAACCAGCTTTAATCATAGACTGTATAAACCATGGAACAACCAGCTTTAATCTGTATAAACCATGGAACAACCAGCTTTAATCTGTATAAACCATGGAACAACGAGCTTTAATCATATACTGTATAAACCATGGAACAACCAGCTTTAATCATATACTGTATAAACCATGGAACAATCAGCTTTAATCATATATACTGTATAAACCATGGAACAACCAGCTTTAATCATATACTGTATAAACCATGGAACAACCAGCTTTAATCATATACTGTATAAACCATGGAACAAACAGCTTTAATAATATGCTGTATAAACCATGGAACAACCAGCTTTAATCATATACTGTATAAACCATGGAACAACCAGCTTTAATCATATACTGTAGAAACCATGGAACAACCAGCTTTAATCATATGCTGTATAAACCATGGAACAACCAGCTTTAATCTGTATAAACCATGGAACAAACAGCTTTAATAATATGCTGTATAAACCATGGAACAACCAGCTTTAATCATATGCTTTATAAACCTTGGAACAACCAACTTTAATAATATATTGTATAAACCATGTAACAAACAGCTTTAATCTGTATAAACCATGGAACAACCAGCTTTAATCATAGACTGTATAAACCATGGAACAACCAGCTTTAATCTGTATAAACCATGGAACAACCAGCTTTAATCTGTATAAACCATGGAACAACGAGCTTTAATCATATACTGTATAAACCATGGAACAACCAGCTTTAATCATATACTGTATAAACCATGGAACAATCAGCTTTAATCATATATACTGTATAAACCATGGAACAACCAGCTTTAATCATATACTGTATAAACCATGGAACAACCAGCTTTAATCATATACTGTATAAACCATGGAACAAACAGCTTTAATAATATGCTGTATAAACCATGGAACAACCAGCTTTAATCATATACTGTAGAAACCATGGAACAACCAGCTTTAATCATATGCTGTATAAACCATGGAACAACCAGCTTTAATCTGTATAAACCATGGAACAACCAGCTTTAATCTGTATAAACCATGGAACAAACAGCTTTAATAATATGCTGTATAAACCATGGAACAACCAGCTTTAATCATATGCTGTATAAACCATGGAACAACCAGCTTTAATAATATACTGTATAAACCATGGAACAACCAGCTTTAATCTGTATAAACCATGGAACAACCAGCTTTAATCTGTATAAACCATGGAACAAACAGCTTTAATAATATGGTGTATAAACCATGGAACAAACAGCTTTAAACATATGCTGTATAAACCATGGAACAGCCAGCTTTAATCTGTATAAACCATGGAACAACCAGCTTTAATCATATACTGCATAAACCATGGAACAACCAGCTTTAATCTGTATAAACCATGGAACAACCAGCTTTAATCTGTATAAACCATGGAACAAACAGCTTTAATCTGTATAAACCATGGAACAACCAGCTTTAATCTGTATAAACCATGGAACAACCAGCTTTAATCATATACTGTATAAACCATGGAACAACCAGCTTTAATCTGTATAAACCATGGAACAACCAGCTTTAATCTGTATAAACCATGGAACAAACAGCTTTAATCTGTATAAACCATGGAACAACCAGCTTTAATCTGTATAAACCATGGAACAACCAGCTTTAATCATATACTGCATAAACCATGGAACAACCAGCTTTAATCTGTATAAACCATGGAACAAACAGCTTTAATCTGTATAAACCATGGAACAAACAGCTTTAATCTGTATAAACCATGGAACAACCAGCTTTAATCATATACTGTATAAACCATGGAACAACCAGCTTTAATCTGTATAAACCATGGAACAACCAGCTTTAATCTGTATAAACCATGGAACAACCAGCTTTAATCTGTATAAACCATGGAACAACCAGCTTTAATCATATACTGCATAAACCATGGAACAACCAGCTTTAATCTGTATAAACCATGGAACAACCAGCTTTAATCTGTATAAACCATGGAACAAACAGCTTTAATCTGTATAAACCATGGAACAACCAGCTTTAATCTGTATAAACCATGGAACAAGCAGCTTTAATCATATACTGCATAAACCATGGAACAACCAGCTTTAATCATATACTGTATAAACCATGGAACAACCAGCTTTAATCATATACTGTATAAACCATGGAACAACCAGCTTTAATCTGTATAAACCATGGAACAACCAGCTTTAATCTGTATAAACCATGGAACAAACAGCTTTAATCTGTATAAACCATGGAACAACCAGCTTTAATCTGTATAAACCATGGAACAACCAGCTTTAATCATATACTGTATAAACCATGGAACAACCAGCTTTAATCTGTATAAACCATGGAACAAACAGCTTTAATCTGTATAAACCATGGAACAACCAGCTTTAATCTGTATAAACCATGGAACAAACAGCTTTAATCATATACTGTATAAACCATGGAACAAACAGCTTTAATCATATACTGTATAAACCATGGAACAACCAGCTTTAATCTGTATAAACCATGGAACAAACAGCTTTAATCATATAGCGTATAAACCATGGAACAAACAGCTTTAATAATATGCTGTGTAAACCATGGAACAAACAGCTTTAATAATATGCTGTATAAACCATGGAACAAACAGCATTAATAATATGCTGTATAAACCATGGACCAAACAGCTTTAATAATATGCTGTATAAACCATGGAACAACCAGCTTTAATAATATGCTGTATAAACCATGGAACAACCAGCTTTAATAATATGCTGTATAAACCATGTAACATCCAGCTTTATTAAAAACAGCTTTAATCTGTATAAACCATGGAACAACCAGCTTTAACATGTATAAACCATGGAACAACCAGCTTTAATAATATGCTGTATAAACCATGGAACAACCAGCTTTAAACATATGCTGTATAAACCATGGAACAAACAGCTTTAAACATGGGTTTACTCCATTTAACGGTTAACATCAGAAATCAAAAGAATGCAACAATAATTGTATCTTACTGTATCACTGACTAAAGTGTTGCAGCCCCATCTGTACTGAGGGTCTAATTCACAGCTCAACAGGAGCACGCAGTCCTCTTTACAGTTGATTAGCTTTCTGATGTCTATTTTAGTCTCCTTACAGGCACTATAAACAACAGATAATGATGTGTATTATTGTGCTACACACAATTAAAATATGTATATTCCCAGGCATACACACACACTTTATCTTCAACATTCATCCATTCTGTCAAACCAGGCCACGAGGCACCATTTTTAACCCACTACATCATCTCTCGTCTGTATTTGTGGATTTACAAAGCGTGAAAAGTGATATGATTTGTATATTTATACATTTCCCCATATAAATAGGAGGGAAGATTAGAGGCCCATCAATCTTGGGTTGGCCCCGAGGAATAAAGGAAAGGTTAGTAGATTTATCACTCTGCCTCATGTTGCTGTACTGCTCTCTCTCTCTGCTGGGGGAGATTTAAATACGGAGAGACATACAGTCTGACTAACCGTCGTCCTCCGAGGACTGCTGCAGATACACCCGTGTACTCTCCATGCACACACACCATTAACTAAGAGAGTGTGTGCGCACAACACATGCACACACGGCACACACAAAAAGACACAGTGAGAATGCGGTAAATGCCGTAGCCCCAGTGGTACAGTAGTTGTGTGAAGTGGAGAGGAGAGGCTTTCAGAAATCACTGAGGGAGCAGCAGGCCAACCCTGACACTGGTGTGTGTGTGTGTGTGTGTGTGTGTGTGTGTGTGTGTGTGTGTGTGTGTGTGTGTGTGTGTGTGTGTGTGTGTGTGTGTGTGTGTGTGTGTGTGTGTGTGTGTGTGTGCGTGCGTGCGTGCGTGCGTGCGTGCGTGCGTGCGTGCGTGCGTGTGTGTGAGTGAGTGCATGTGTGAGTGCATGTGTGAGTGTGTGTGAGTGCGTGGCTGTCTATTGATCCCTGTCCTGTGTGATTGATTCCATTCAATCATGACCAGCAGGTTCTGACCAGCAGGTTCTGACCAGCAGGTTCTCATCATACGTTCCTCTACTCTCCCTGGACAAGAAATAGTGAGTAGGGTTGGGTCCAACTGGACTAGAGCATGGGCCAAGCTACACACCACTGACAGTCTGTCTACATCTATAGGTGTAGGTCTGTCGGCCCGCCTCGGTCTTCAACCAGAACTCTACTCCACGGTCTACACGTTAAATGTCCGTACTGTCCTCCTCAAGCACATTCAACACCTGAGCTGTTCTCATTCACAGTATATGTAGAAGGCAGTCAAACACCCAGTAGATAAAACACTTAGACAACACACACCGAGTGATTGAGAGCTCCACTTCACTTCCCTGGCCTGTTAATTGGCCTGGATCTGAGTGCTGTAAAGTTTGTTCATGGTATCTACGGGGGCAGAGCAGGACTCTGACTCTCACACACATCCTTCCTCTTTGTTTACAGCTCTCCCCTGAGGAACCCGCTCTAAAGAGGTGCCTGACCTCAATTTCTCTCACTTTCCTCTCCTTTAATAAATCTCATGAATAAATGCTCATAAATAACGGTGTTTGTCTGAGGAGAGGAGAGACAGCCCAGGAGCGCACAGCCACTTTACAGTACACACAGTAACTTTAGTACCCACTTCAGTAGACTGGAGTCTACAGTTACAGTAACTTTAGTACCCTCTCCAGTAGACTGGAGTCTAAGGTTACAGTAACTGTAGTACCCTCTCCAACAGACTGGAGTCTACAGTTACAGTAACTTTAGTACCCGCTTCAGTAGACTGGAGTCTAAGGCTACAGTACTTTAGTACACACTCCAGTAGACTGGAGTCTACAGTTACAGTAACTTTAGTACCCTCTCCAGTAGACCGGAGTCTAAGGTTACAGTAACTTTAGTAACCTCTCCAACAGACTGGAGTCTACAGTAACTTTAGTACCCACTCAAATAGACTGGAGTCTACAGTTACAGTAACTTTAGTACCCTCGCCAATAGACTGGAGTCTACGGTTACAGTAACGTTAGTAAACACTCCAGTAGACTGGAGTCTACAGTTACAGTAACGTTAGTAAACACTCCAGTAGACTGGAGTCTACAGTTACAGTAACTTTAGTACCCTCTCCAATAGACTGGAGTCTACGGTTACAGTCACTTTAGTACCCTCTCCAGTAGACTGGAGTCTACGGTTACAGTAACTTTAGTACACACTCCAGTAGACTGGAGTCTACAGTTACAGTAACTTTAGTACCCACTTCAGTAGACTGGAGTCTAAGGTTACAGTAACTTTAGTACCCTCTCCAACAGACTGGAGTCTACAGTTACAGTAACTTTAGTACCCTCTCCAACAGACTGGAGTCTACAGTTACAGTAACATTAGTAAACACTCCAGTAGACTGGAGTCTACAGTTACAGTAACGTTAGTAAACACTACAGTAGACTGGAGTCTACAGTTACAGTAACGTTAGTAAACACTCCAGTAGACTGGAGTCTACAGTTACAGTAACGTTAGTAAACACTCCAGTAGACTGGAGTCTATGGTTACAGTAACGTTAGTGAACACTCCAGTAGACTGGAGTCTACAGTTACAGTAACGTTAGTAAACACTCCAGTAGACTGGGGTCTACAGTTACAGTAACGTTAGTACACACTCCAGTAGACTGGAGTCTATGGTTACAGTAACGTTAGTGAACACTCCAGTAGACTGGAGTCTACAGTTACAGTAACGTTAGTAAACACTCCAGTAGACTGGGGTCTACAGTTACAGTAACGTTAGTACACACTCCAGTAGACTGGAGTCTACAGTTACAGTAACTTTAGTACCCTCTCCAATAGACTGGAGTCTACGGTTACAGTAACTTTAGTACACACTCCAGTAGACTGGAGTCTACGGTTACAGTAACTTTAGTACACTCTCCAGTAAACTGAAGTCTACGGTTACAGTAACTTTAGTACACACTCCAGTAGACTGGAGTCTACAGTTACAGTAACTTTAGTACACACTCCAGTAGACTGGAGTCTACGGTTACAGTAACTTTAGTACACACTCCAGTAGACTGGAGTCTACAGTTACAGTAACTTTAGTACACACTCCAGTAGACTGGAGTCTACGGTTACAGTAACTTTAGTACCCACTCAAATAGACTGGAGTCAACGGTTACAGTAACTTTAGTACCCTCGAAAATAGACTGGAGTCTATAGTTACAGTAACCCACATCTACTCCTAACCAGTAGTTACTCCTACCCACATATAGTCCTAACCCACGTCTACTCCTGAACCAGTAGTTACTCCTAACCAGTAGTTACTCCTAACCCACATCTACTCCTAACCAGTAGTTACTCCTAACCCACATCTACTCCTAACCAGTAGTTACTCCTAACCCACGTCTTCTCCTAACCAGTAGTTACTCCTAACCCACATCTACTCCTAACCAGTAGTTACTCCTAACCACGTCTCGTCCTAACCCACGTCTACTCCTAACCAGTAGTCACTCCTAACCCACATCTACTCGTAACCAGTAGTTACTCCTAACCCACGTCTACTCCTAAGCAGTAGTCACTACTAACCCACATCTACTCCTAACTAGTAGTTACTCCTAACCAGTATTTACTCCTAACCCACGTCAACTCCTAACCAGTAGTTACTCTTAAACCACATCTACTCTTAAACCACATCTACTCCTAACCCACATCTACTCCTAACCCACATCTACTCCTAACCAGTAGTTACTCCTAACCCACATCTACTCCTAACCCTCATCTACTCCTAACCCACATCTACTCCTAACCCGCATCTACTCCTAACCCACATCTACTCCTAACCCACATCTACTCCTAACCCGCATCTACTCCTAACCCACATCTACTCCTAATCCACATCTACTCCTAACCCACGTCTACTCCTAAGCAGTAGTCACTCCTAACCCACGTCTACTCCTAACCAGTATTTACTCCTAACCCACATCTACTCCTAACCAGTAGTACACACTCCAGTAGACTGGAGTCTATAGTTACAGTAACTTTAGTACATTCAAACACGGCATCATGATAGATAGGGGTAGGAGTAACAGTCTCCAGCTTAGCTACTGTATTGGTTGGTACTGAATTGAGTCAACACTGTCTAGAAGAATAGTGATTAGTGTGTTCCTTACTGGTTTCTCACACTGGCCGTAGTCAGGTCCATGGTCTGGCTGGAAGAAGGTTCTTAGCCATCTCGATCAGCCCCATGGCTGTCCTCACCGGGGCATTACGAGCGAGACAAACACCATCACCTGGGTCACACAGAAAACAGAGACATGGGTCAGTCTGGGTCAAAGGGAACAACACAGAGGACGGAGAGAAGTCAGTCTTGAGCATAGACAAACACCATCACCTGGAATGGATATGCAGAGAACACAGACATAGGTCAGTCTGGGGTCAAAGGTCAGAGGTCAAAACACACAGAGGTAGAGGTCAGCCCACAATGTACGCTACAACATTCCTCTTTCATCTAAAAGCACTACTGTACAGTGGTGTTTGTTCCTTGCCACACTAAAGCTCCATTGTGATTGCAGATACTTCTCTTGCTGTATTGTATGAGAACAACAGAAGGTCATGGTGCCATTTTAATCTTTTGTTAAAGGACAGAGAAGGGCTGTAATTTTCCTATTACACTCAGACTGCCCTTGTAAAACAGTCAATACCACAGACAAAACAATCAATAACAGAAATACAAGACAGTTATGAGATGGAGGCAATGGACTCTCTTCCTCTCGCCCCCCCCCACCCCCCTCTGAGGGAGAGAGAGAAAATATGAGAAACAGTGGGTGGGGAGATATGAAAGGGAGAGATAGCATGTTAATATCCATGTGTGAGTGTGTGTCTCTCTATGTGCACGTGTGTGAGTACAGGCCTGAAGGGTGTGTGTTTCCTTAGAACAGATAATGTGCCACCATTGATTCCTGTTCTGCTGCAGAGCTCAGAAGTGTCATCCCTCTCTCTGTCACTGTTCTCGTTCTAACCACTCACTGCTGGGCTGGCACAGTTACACCCCTACTATGCGCACGCACGCACGAACGCACGCACACAGGGCTGTTCCTGTTATGGAATTTTGGATAACAATTAATTGTCATGCAAATGGTCACGTTGTCAATTTTTGTAGAATTTGTTTTTGCACATGTATCATAATGCCACTGCACCCACCGATCAGTTTACCCAGCATTATTTTTTACCACTACGTCACTACCAAACGTTCACTGGACACACACACACACAGAGAAATAGATTTCCCTCCCTCTGTCTAATTTCACATTTCACACAGAGGATCAATGTCAACCCATTGGTGCAGTGTGTGTGTAGGGCAGAGATAATCACAGTGGACAATTACAGCCAATAACCGTTAACTAAAAATAAGAATTGTCATAATCATCATATTACATTCATTTTCAGGCAGGGTTGGAATCAAATGTACTTTCCAGTAACTCCAGTTTGTCCAATAGCAGCAGTCAAATGAGTTTGTGAGACAGGAGAGTCACCAAAGCCGTGCTGTATATGTTGTAGCACATTTTACATGATGCATTACAAGCTCAAAACATTTTGAAATGTCAGCTTGAAACTTCTCTTCTTTCTCTTCAAGTCTAATGTGTCATCATTCAGCCATGTTGAAGGCAGCAGCAGCAGGGCCTAGCTGAATAGTTTCATCTCCTCAGCACAGTGACTTAAGAAATTACAGAATGTCTGGGGTTTGGAAATGACTTGCGGCAGCAACGCCAGATGAAGTGAAACATTCTGTTAATGTGATGCTGTACATCACACGCCACACACACACACACACACACACACACACACACACCCACAATGTGAAATGTCGATGTGATATAACTAAATAGTCTATTCTATTAATTAGCCTAAAGTTAAACCTCTTTTTCTGCAGGATCACCTATATTAAGCAGGGGTTAGCACAGATTGAGCAGCATAGCCTGGCGCCTCTTCCATCCCCTCGCTGTGGGCCCAGAGAAACCACTGCAGCAAACTGTTATTTATTGAAGCTGTTTTATCAGTGCAGAGCTGTGAGGAGGGAAGCTTCCACGGTAACCGCTAGTTTGAGAGCTTATTAAAGTTCCGTCTGCCGGGCTGAAACCCCAGCACAGGAGGGCCAGGGGGCTTCATCCAGACAATTCCATCTATCACCCTCCCAGATTAAATTAATATATGTCACAGCCACTTCTGACAATTTAATATGGAGCCTAGACAGATGCTCCCTATTGGAGAGTTTTGGCTCCAGGGCTGTGACCCACAGACAGAAAGATGACATCACATCTAGACTCACCTACTGTGAGACTGAAAACACAAACCACACATAATAACATTATGCACAAACCACACATAATAACATTATGCACAAACCACACATAATAACATTATGCACAAACCACACATAATAACATTATGCACAAACCACATTCTCCAATTCAGATACCAGAACCTGGTACAGTATTTCAGATCCTTTTAAAAAACGTTATTGACAGCATGCAAACTGTGTGTAGATTCATTTACTTGTGCACTGTGTGTGTTTGAGTGAGACAATGTGTACACACACACATGTGTATGCGCTCGTGGTGTGCCTAAGTGTGTGTACATGTTGTGCACATAGGTGTGTGAGTGTATGTTAAGGGGATACAGACAGAACCAGCAGGCTGGACTGGGAACTCAACACACAGTGCAGATGGGGCTGAGTGGAAACGGGTGAATCCACAACTCTGGAAGCTAGGGGAGTAAGTCTGGTGGAGTAAAGCTGGGGGAGTGAGTCTGGTGGAGTAAAGCTGGGGGAGGGAGTCTGGTGGAGTAAAGCTGGGGGAGGGAGTCTGGTGGAGTAAAGCTGGGGGAGTGAGTCTGGTGGAGTAAAGCTAGGGGAGGGAGTCTGGTGGAGTAAAGCTGGGGGAGTAAGTCTGGTGGAGTAAAGCTGGGGGAGTAAGTCTGGTGGAGTAAAGCTGGGGGAGTAAGTCTGGTGGAGTAAAGCTGGGGGAGTGAGTCTGGTGGAGTAAAGCTGTGGGAGTAAGTCTGGTGGAGTAAAGCTGGGGGAGGGAGTCTGGTGGAGTAAAGCTGGGGGAGGGAGTCTGGTGGAGTAAAGCTGGGGGAGGGAGTCTGGTGGAGTAAAGCTGGGGGAGGGAGTCTGGTGGAGTAAAGCTGGGGGAGGGAGTCTGGTGGAGTAAAGCTAGGGGAGGGAGTCTGGTGGAGTAAAGCTGGGTGAGTAAGTCTGGTGGAGTAAAGCTGGGGGAGTGAGTCTGGTGGAGTAAAGCTGGGTGAGTAAGTCTGGTGGAGTAAAGCTGGGGGAGGGAGTCTGGTGGAGTAAAGCTGGGGGAGGGAGTCTGGTGGAGTAAAGCTGGGGGAGGGAGTCTGGTGGAGTAAAGCTGTGGGAGGGAGTCTGGTGGAGTAAAGCTGGGGGAGTGAGTCTGGTGGAGTAAAGCTGTGGGAGTAAGTCTGGTGGAGTAAAGCTGGGGGAGGGAGTCTGGTGGAGTAAAGCTGGGGGAGGGAGTCTGGTGGAGTAAAGCTGGGGGAGGGAGTCTGGTGGAGTAAAGCTGGGGGAGTAAGTCTGGTGGAGTAAAGCTGTGGGAGTAAGTCTGGTGGAGTAAAGCTGGGGGAGGGAGTCTGGTGGAGTAAAGCTGGGGGAGGGAGTCTGGTGGAGTAAAGCTGGGGGAGGGAGTCTGGTGGAGTAAAGCTGGGGGAGGGAGTCTGGTGGAGTAAAGCTGGGGGAGGGAGTCTGGTGGAGTAAAGCTGGGGGAGGGAGTCTGGTGGAGTAAAGCTGGGGGAGGGAGTCTGGTGGAGTAAAGCTAGGGGAGTAAGTCTGGTGGAGTAAAGCTGGGGGAGTAAGTCTGGTGGAGTAAAGCTGGGGGAGTGAGTCTGGTGGAGTAAAGCTGGGGGAGTAAGTCTGGTGGAGTAAAGCTGGGGGAGGGAGTCTGGTGGAGTAAAGCTGGGGGAGTAAGTCTGGTGGAGTAAAGCTGGGGGAGGGAGTCTGGTGGAGTAAAGCTGGGGGAGGGAGTCTGGTGGAGTAAAGCTGGGGGAGGGAGTCTGGTGGAGTAAAGCTGGGGGAGGGAGTCTGGTGGAGTAAAGCTGGGCGAGGGAGTCTGGTGGAGTAAAGCTGGGGGAGGGAGTCTGGTGGAGTAAAGCTGGGGGAGTAAGTCTGGTGGAGTAAAGCTGGGGGAGGGAGTCTGGTGGAGTAAAGCTGGGGGAGGGAGTCTGGTGGAGTAAAGCTAGGGGAGTGAGTCTGGTGGAGTAAAGCTGGGGGAGGGAGTCTGGTGGAGTAAAGCTGGGGGAGGGAGTCTGGTGGAGTAAAGCTGGGGGAGGGAGTCTGGTGGAGTAAAGCTAGGGGAGTGAGTCTGGTGGAGTAAAGCTGGGGGAGGGAGTCTGGTGGAGTAAAGCTGGGGGAGTAAGTCTGGTGGAGTAAAGCTGGGGGAGGGAGTCTGGTGGAGTAAAGCTGGGGGAGTGAGTCTGGTGGAGTAAAGCTGGGGGAGGGAGTCTGGTGGAGTAAAGCTAGGGGAGGGAGTCTGGTGGAGTAAAGCTGGGTGAGTAAGTCTGGTGGAGTAAAGCTGGGGGAGTGAGTCTGGTGGAGTAAAGCTAGGGGAGTAAGTCTGGTGGAGTAAAGCTAGGGGAGGGAGTCTGGTGGAGTAAAGCAGGGGAGAGTAAGTCTGGTGGAGTAAAGCTGGGGGAGGGAGTCTGGTGGAGTAAAGCTGGGGGAGTGAGTCTGGTGGAGTAAAGCTGGGGGAGGGAGTCTGGTGGAGTAAAGCTGGGTGAGTAAGTCTGGTGGAGTAAAGCTGGGGGAGGGAGTCTGGTGGAGTAAAGCTGGGTGAGTAAGTCTGGTGGAGTAAAGCTGGGGGAGTGAGTCTGGTGGAGTAAAGCTGGGGGAGTGAGTCTGGTGGAGTAAAGCTGGGAGAGGGAGTCTGGTGGAGTAAAGCTGGGGGCTGGAGAGGGAGACAGACTAACACACAGTACAGAGAACCTTACCTGATGTCCATTTCTGATCTGCTCCAGAACCTTCTCATAGCAATCCTCCTCCATATCATGAAGCTGCTGGATCTGAGAGAAACCCATATTAGCTGTATTAGAACTGTTTAAAAGCATTGGCCCAGTAAACGAAAGGTCGCTGGTTTGAATCCCTGAGCTGGCAAGGTGAAAAAACCTTCCATTCTGCCCTTGAGCAAGGCAGTTAACTCCCAAAAACAACTGCTATCCAGGCACAGATGAGATGGACATCGATTAAGGCAGGCCCCCTCACCTCTCTGATTCAGAGGGGTTGGGTTAAATGCAGAAGACACATTTCGGGTTGATTGCATTCAGTTGTGCAACTCAGTTGTGTATCCCCTTTCCCTACGTTTAACCAGATCAAATGATTCAGAAGAACGTGGTAAAACAAAACTCATGGTCCTGCAAAAGACACATGAGCTCTGGCAGTATGGACAGCTTGATGCGTGTTAGCAGTGTGTGTGTGTGTATGTATGTGGTCACCTTGTTGGTGGTCTTGATGCCTACGAAGCTCTGTCCGAGGGGCACGGGTCTGAAGTGGCTGTCGAAGTAGAAGAGTCCAATGTAGAGGTTGACGTGGAGGAAGGAGTCCACGTCAAGGAAGTTGGGCAGCGTGGCCGACAGACCCAGGATACGGATCATACTCTGGGTTGACTCCACCTGGAATAAACCCACACCAAGGTCAAAGGTCACACCATGATGACGTACTCTGAATGGACATCTTACCGCAACGTCCCACACAGATGACATCACAATCCGACTGGACTTCACCAGTCATGACACAAAGGGATTTCAGTAGGTGATTTGGATCAAACCTGGATGCTTCCCTACATAAGTCTCCTTGAAAGGGAAGAAGTGAGAGAAGTGCTTCTTACACATGAGGTGGACAAGAAGCATAAACTTTAGAGCAGGAAAGACAGTGTAGGTGTGTCTGTGTGGGTGGGAGAGAGAAAGCGAGGGAGAGAGAACAAATAGATGCAGACAGAGAGCAGCGAGGGAGAACAGAGAGATGCAGACAGAGAGCAGCGAGGAAGAGAGAGAACAGATAGATGCAGACAGAGAAGCGAGGAAGAGAGAACAGATAGATGCAGACAGAGAGCAGCGAGGGAGAGAGAACAGATAGGTGCAGACATAGAGCAGTGAGATAGAACAGATAGATGCAGACAGAGAGCAGCGAGGGAGAGAGAACAAATAGATGCAGACAGAGAGCAGCGAGGGAGAACAGATGGATGCAGACAGAGAGCAGCGAGGAAGAGAGAGAACAGATAGATGCAGACATAGAGCAGCGAGGGAGAACAGATAGATGCAGACATAGAGCATTGAGGGAGAGAGAACAGATAGATGCAGACAGAGAGCAGCGAAGGAGAGAGAACAGATAGATGCAGACAGAGAGCAGCGAGGAAGAGAGAACAGATAGATGCAGACAGAGAGCAGCGAGGAAGAGAGAGAATAGATAGATGCAGACAGAGAAGCGAGGAAGAGAGAGAACAGATAGATGCAGACAGAGAGCAGCGAGGGAGAGAGAGAGAACAGATAGATGCAGACAGAGAGCAGCGAGGGAGAGAGAACAGATAGATGCAGACAGAGAGCAGCGAGGGAGAACAGATAGATGCAGACAGAGAGCAGCGAGGGAGAGAGAACAGATAGATGCAGACAGAGAGCAGCGAGGGAGAGAGAACAGATAGATGCAGACAGAGAGCAGCGAGGGAGAACAGATAGATGCAGACATAGAGCAGTGAGAGAGAACAGATAGATGCAGACATAGAGCAGTGGGAGAGAACAGATAGATGCAGACATAGAGCAGTGAGGGAGAACAGATAGATGCAGACAGAGGGCAGCGAGGGAGAGAGAACAAATAGATGCAGACAGAGAGCAGCGAGGGAGAACAGATGGATGCAGACAGAGAGCAGCGAGGAAGAGAGAGAACAGATAGATGCAGACATAGAGCAGCGAGGGAGAACAGATAGATGCAGACATAGAGCAGCGAGGGAGAGAGAACAGATAGATGCAGACAGAGAGCAGCGAGGGAGAACAGATAGATGCAGACAGAGAGCATCGAGGGAGAGAGAACAGATAGATGCAGACAGAGAGCAGCGAGGAAGAGAGAACAGATAGATGCAGACAGAGAGCAGCGAGGAAGAGAGAGAACAGATAGATGCAGACAGAGAAGCGAGGAAGAGAGAGAACAGATAGATGCAGACAGAGAGCAGCGAGGGAGAGATAACAGATAGATGCAGACAGAGAGCAGCGAGGGAGAACAGATAGATGCAGACAGAGAGCAGCGAGGGAGAGAGAACAAATAGATGCAGTCAGAAAGCAGTGAGGGAGAACAGATAGATGCAGACAGAGAGCAGCGAGGGAGAGAACAGATAGATGCAGACAGAGAGCAGCGAGGGAGAGAGAACAGATAGATGCAGACAGAGAGCAGCGAGGAAGAGAGAGAACAGATAGATGCAGACAGAGAGCAGCAAGGAAGAGACAGAATATATAGATGCAGACAGAGAGCAGCGAGGGAGAGAGAACAGATAGATGCAGACAGAGAGCAGCAAGGGAGAGAGAACAAATAGATGCAGACAGAGAGCAGCAAGGGAGAACAGATAGATGCAGACAGAGAGCAGCGAGGGAGAGAGAACAAATAGATGCAGACAGAGAGCAGCGAGGGAGAACAGATAGATGCAGACAGAGAGCAGCGAGGGAGAGAGAACAAATAGATGCAGACAGAGAGCAGTGAGGGAGAACAGATAGATGCAGACAGAGAGTAGCGAGGAAGAGAGAGAATAGATAGATGCAGACAGAGAAGCGAGGAAGAGAGAGAACAGATAGATGCAGACAGAGAGCAGCGAGGGAGAGAGAGAGAACAGATAGATGCAGACAGAGAGCAGCGAGGGAGAGAGAACAGATAGATGCAGACAGAGAGCAGCGAGGGAGAACAGATAGATGCAGACAGAGAGCAGCGAGGGAGAGAGAACAGATAGATGCAGACAGAGAGCAGCGAGGGAGAGAGAACAGATAGATGCAGACAGAGAGCAGCGAGGGAGAACAGATAGATGCAGACATAGAGCAGTGAGAGAGAACAGATAGATGCAGACATAGAGCAGTGGGAGAGAACAGATAGATGCAGACATAGAGCAGTGAGGGAGAACAGATAGATGCAGACAGAGAGCAGCGAGGGAGAGAGAACAAATAGATGCAGACAGAGAGCAGCGAGGGAGAACAGATGGATGCAGACAGAGAGCAGCGAGGAAGAGAGAGAACAGATAGATGCAGACATAGAGCAGCGAGGGAGAACAGATAGATGCAGACATAGAGCAGCGAGGGAGAGAGAACAGATAGATGCAGACAGAGAGCAGCGAGGGAGAACAGATAGATGCAGACAGAGAGCATCGAGGGAGAGAGAACAGATAGATGCAGACAGAGAGCAGCGAGGAAGAGAGAACAGATAGATGCAGACAGAGAGCAGCGAGGAAGAGAGAGAATAGATAGATGCAGACAGAGAAGCGAGGAAGAGAGAGAACAGATAGATGCAGACAGAGAGCAGCGAGGGAGAGATAACAGATAGATGCAGACAGAGAGCAGCGAGGGAGAACAGATAGATGCAGACAGAGAGCAGTGAGGGAGAGAGAACAAATAGATGCAGTCAGAAAGCAGTGAGGGAGAACAGATAGATGCAGACAGAGAGCAGCGAGGGAGAGAACAGATAGATGCAGACAGAGAGCAGCGAGGGAGAGAGAACAGATAGATGCAGACAGAGAGCAGCGAGGAAGAGAGAGAACAGATAGATGCAGACAGAGAGCAGCAAGGAAGAGACAGAATATATAGATGCAGACAGAGAGCAGCGAGGGAGAGAGAACAGATAGATGCAGACAGAGAGCAGCAAGGGAGAGAGAACAAATAGATACAGACAGAGAGCAGCAAGGGAGAACAGATAGATGCAGACAGAGAGCAGCGAGGGAGAGAGAACAAATAGATGCAGACAGAGAGCAGCGAGGGAGAACAGATAGATGCAGACAGAGAGCAGCGAGGGAGAGAGAACAAATAGATGCAGACAGAGAGCAGTGAGGGAGAACAGATAGATGCAGACAGAGAGTAGCGAGGAAGAGAGAACAGATAGATGCAGACAGAGAGCAGTGAGGAAGAGAGAGAACAGATAGATGCAGACAGAGAGCAGCGAGGATGAGAGAGAACAGATAGATGCAGACAGAGAGCAGCGAGGAAGAGAGAGAACAGATAGATGCAGACAGAGAGCAGCGAGGGAGAGAGAACAGATAGATGCAGACAGAGAGCAGCGAGGGAGAGAGAACAGATAGATGCAGACAGAGAGCAGTGGGGGGAACAGATAGATGCAGACAGAGAGCAGCGAGGGAGAGAGAACAGATAGATGCAGACAGAGAGCAGCGAGGGAGAGAGAACAGATAGATGCAGACAGAGAGCAGTGAGGGAGAACAGATAGATGCAGACAGAGAGCAGCGAGGAAGAGAGAACAGATAGATGCAGACAGAGAAGCTAGGAAGAGCGAGAACAGATAGATGCAGACAGAGGGCAGCGAGGGAGAACAGAGAGATGCAGACAGAGAGCAGCGAGGGAGAGAACAGATAGATGCAGACAGAGAGCAGCGAGGGAGAGAGAACAGATAGATGCAGACAGAGACAAGCGAGGAAGAGAGAGAACAGATAGATGCAGACAGAGAGCAGCGAGGAAGAGAGAGAATAGATAGATGCAGACAGAGAGCAGCGAGGGAGAGAGAACAGATAGATGCAGACAGAGAGCAGCAAGGGAGAGAGAACAAATAGATGCAGACAGAGAGAAGCAAGGGAGAACAGATAGATGCAGACAGAGAGCAGCGAGGGAGAGAGAACAAATAGATGCAGACAGAGAGCAGCGAGGGAGAACAGATAGATGCAGACAGAGAGCAGCGAGGGAGAGAGAACAAATAGATGCAGACAGACAGCAGTGAGGGAGAGAGAACAGATAGATGCAGACAGAGAGCAGCGAGGAAGAGAGAACAGATAGATGCAGACAGAGAGCAGCGAGGAAGAGAGAGAATAGATAGATGCAGACAGAGAAGTGAGGAAGAGAGAGAACAGATAGATGCAGACAGAGAGCAGCGAGGGAGAGATAACAGATAGATGCAGACAGAGAGCAGCGAGGGAGAACAGATAGATGCAGACAGAGAGCAGCGAGGGAGAGAGAACAAATAGATGCAGTCAGAAAGCAGTGAGGGAGAACAGATAGATGCAGACAGAGAGCAGCGAGGGAGAGAACAGATAGATGCAGACAGAGAGCAGCGAGGGAGAGAGAACAGATAGATGCAGACAGAGAGCAGCGAGGAAGAGAGAGAACAGATAGATGCAGACAGAGAGCAGCAAGGAAGAGACAGAATATATAGATGCAGACAGAGAGCAGCGAGGGAGAGAGAACAGATAGATGCAGACAGAGAGCAGCAAGGGAGAGAGAACAAATAGATGCAGACAGAGAGCAGCAAGGGAGAACAGATAGATGCAGACAGAGAGCAGCGAGGGAGAGAGAACAAATAGATGCAGACAGAGAGCAGCGAGGGAGAACAGATAGATGCAGACAGAGAGCAGCGAGGGAGAGAGAACAGATAGATGCAGACAGAGAAGCGAGGAAGAGAGAGAACAGATAGATGCAGACAGAGAGCAGCGAGGAAGAGAGAGAAAAGATAGATGCAGACAGAGAGCAGCGAGGAAGAGAGAGAACAGATAGATGCAGACAGAGAGCAGTGAGGAAGAGAGAGAACAGATAGATGCAGACAGAGAGCAGCGAGGAAGAGAGAGAACAGATAGATGCAGACAGAGAGCAGCGAGGGAGAGAGAACAGATAGATGCAGACAGAGAGCAGCGAGAGAGAACAGATAGATGCAGACAGAGAGCAGCGAGGGAGAGAGAACAGATAGATGCAGACAGAGAGCAGCGAGGAAGAGAGAGAACAGATAGATGCAGACAGAGAGCAGCGAGGATGAGAGAGAACAGATAGATGCAGACAGAGAGCAGCGAGGAAGAGAGAGAACAGATAGATGCAGACAGAGAGCAGCAAGGGAGAGAGAACAGATAGATGCAGACAGAGAGCAGCGAGGGAGAGAGAACAGATAGATGCAGACAGAGAGCAGTGGGGGGGAACAGATAGATGCAGACAGAGAGCAGCGAGGAAGAGAGAACAGATAGATGCAGACAGAGAAGCTAGGAAGAGAGAGAACAGATAGATGCAGACAGAGGGCAGCGAGGGAGAACAGAGAGATGCAGACAGAGAGCAGCGAGGGAGAGAACAGATAGAGGCAGACAGAGAGCAGGGAGGGAGAGAGAACAGATAGATGCAGACAGAGAGCAGCGAGGGAGAGAGAACAGATAGATGCAGACAGAGAGCAGTGAGGGAGAACAGATAGATGCAGACAGAGAGCAGTGAGGAAGAGAGAACAGATAGATGCAGACAGAGAGGCTAGGAAGAGCGAGAACAGATAGATGCAGACAGAGGGCAGCGAGGGAGAACAGAGAGATGCAGACAGAGAGCAGCGAGGGAGAGAACAGATAGATGCAGACAGAGAGCAGCGAGGGAGAGAGAACAGATAGATGCAGACAGAGACAAGCGAGGAAGAGAGAGAACAGATAGATGCAGACAGAGAGCAGCGAGGAAGAGAGAGAATAGATAGATGCAGACAGAGAGCAGCGAGGGAGAGAGAACAGATAGATGCAGACAGAGAGCAGCGAGGAAGAGAGAACAGATAGATGCAGACAGAGAGCAGCGAGGAAGAGAGAGAACAGATAGATGCAGACAGAGAAGTGAGGAAGAGAGAGAACAGATAGATGCAGACAGAGAGCAGCGAGGGAGAGATAACAGATAGATGCAGACAGAGAGCAGCGAGGGAGAACAGATAGATGCAGACAGAGAGCAGCGAGGGAGAGAGAACAAATAGATGCAGTCAGAAAGCAGTGAGGGAGAACAGATAGATGCAGACAGAGAGCAGCGAGGGAGAGAACAGATAGATGCAGACAGAGAGCAGCGAGGGAGAGAGAACAGATAGATGCAGACAGAGAGCAGCGAGGAAGAGAGAGAATATATAGATGCAGACAGAGAGCAGCGAGGGAGAGAGAACAGATAGATGCAGACAGAGAGCAGCAAGGGAGAGAGAACAAATAGATGCAGACAGAGAGCAGCAAGGGAGAACAGATAGATGCAGACAGAGAGCAGCGAGGGAGAGAGAACAAATAGATGCAGACAGAGAGCAGCGAGGGAGAACAGATAGATGCAGACAGAGAGCAGCGAGGGAGAGAGAACAAATAGATGCAGACAGAGAGCAGTGAGGGAGAACAGATAGATGCAGACAGAGAGTAGCGAGGAAGAGAGAACAGATAGATGCAGACAGAGAAGCGAGGAAGAGAGAGAACAGATAGATGCAGACAGAGAGCAGCGAGGAAGAGAGAGAAAAGATAGATGCAGACAGAGAGCAGCGAGGAAGAGAGAGAACAGATAGATGCAGACAGAGAGCAGTGAGGAAGAGAGAGAACAGATAGATGCAGACAGAGAGCAGCGAGGAAGAGAGAGAACAGATAGATGCAGACAGAGAGCAGCGAGGGAGAGAGAACAGATAGATGCAGACAGAGTGCAGCGAGAGAGAACAGATAGATGCAGACAGAGAGCAGCGAGGGAGAGAGAACAGATAGATGCAGACAGAGAGCAGCGAGGAAGAGAGAGAACAGATAGATGCAGACAGAGAGCAGCGAGGATGAGAGAGAACAGATAGATGCAGACAGAGAGCAGCGAGGAAGAGAGAGAACAGATAGATGCAGACAGAGAGCAGCGAGGAAGAGAGAACAGTTAGATGCAGACAGAGAGCAGTGGGGGGGAACAGATAGATGCAGACAGAGAGCAGCGAGGAAGAGAGAACAGATAGATGCAGACAGATAAGCTAGGAAGAGAGAGAACAGATAGATGCAGACAGAGGGCAGCGAGGGAGAACAGAGAGATGCAGACAGAGAGCAGCGAGGGAGAGAACAGATAGAGGCAGACAGAGAGCAGGGAGGGAGAGAGAACAGATAGATGCAGACAGAGAGCAGCGAGGGAGAGAGAACAGATAGATGCAGACAGAGAGCAGTGAGGGAGAACAGATAGATGCAGACAGAGAGCAGCGAGGAAGAGAGAACAGATAGATGTAGACAGAGAGGCTAGGAAGAGCGAGAACAGATAGATGCAGACAGAGGGCAGCGAGGGAGAACAGAGAGATGCAGACAGAGAGCAGCGAGGGAGAGAACAGATAGATGCAGACAGAGAGCAGCGAGGGAGAGAGAACAGATAGATGCAGACAGAGACAAGCGAGGAAGAGAGAGAACAGATAGATGCAGACAGAGAGCAGCGAGGAAGAGAGAGAATAGATAGATGCAGACAGAGAGCAGCGAGGGAGAGAGAACAGATAGATGCAGACAGAGAGCAGCAAGGGAGAGAGAACAAATAGATGCAGACAGAGAGAAGCAAGGGAGAACAGATAGATGCAGACAGAGAGCAGCGAGGGAGAGAGAACAAATAGATGCAGACAGAGAGCAGCGAGGGAGAACAGATAGATGCAGACAGAGAGCAGCGAGGGAGAGAGAACAAATAGATGCAGACAGAGAGCAGTGAGGGAGAACAGATAGATGCAGACAGAGAGTAGCGAGGAAGAGAGAACAGATAGATGCAGACAGAGAAGCGAGGAAGAGAGAGAACAGATAGATGCAGACAGAGGGCAGCGAGGGATAACAGAGAGATGCAGACAGAGAGCAGCGAGGGAGAGAACAGATAGAGGCAGACAGAGAGCAGGGAGGGAGAGAGAACAGATAGATGCAGACAGAGAGCAGCGAGGGAGAGAGAACAGATAGATGCAGACAGAGAGCAGTGAGGGAGAACAGATAGATGCAGACAGAGAGCAGTGAGGAAGAGAGAACAGATAGATGCAGACAGAGAGGCTAGGAAGAGCGAGAACAGATAGATGCAGACAGAGGGCAGCGAGGGAGAACAGAGAGATGCAGACAGAGAGCAGCGAGGGAGAGAACAGATAGATGCAGACAGAGAGCAGCGAGGGAGAGAGAACAGATAGATGCAGACAGAGACAAGCGAGGAAGAGAGAGAACAGATAGATGCAGACAGAGAGCAGCGAGGAAGAGAGAGAATAGATAGATGCAGACAGAGAGCAGCGAGGGAGAGAGAACAGATAGATGCAGACAGAGAGCAGCGAGGAAGAGAGAACAGATAGATGCAGACAGAGAGCAGCGAGGAAGAGAGAGAACAGATAGATGCAGACAGAGAAGTGAGGAAGAGAGAGAACAGATAGATGCAGACAGAGAGCAGCGAGGGAGAGATAACAGATAGATGCAGACAGAGAGCAGCGAGGGAGAACAGATAGATGCAGACAGAGAGCAGCGAGGGAGAGAGAACAAATAGATGCAGTCAGAAAGCAGTGAGGGAGAACAGATAGATGCAGACAGAGAGCAGCGAGGGAGAGAACAGATAGATGCAGACAGAGAGCAGCGAGGGAGAGAGAACAGATAGATGCAGACAGAGAGCAGCGAGGAAGAGAGAGAATATATAGATGCAGACAGAGAGCAGCGAGGGAGAGAGAACAGATAGATGCAGACAGAGAGCAGCAAGGGAGAGAGAACAAATAGATGCAGACAGAGAGCAGCAAGGGAGAACAGATAGATGCAGACAGAGAGCAGCGAGGGAGAGAGAACAAATATATGCAGACAGAGAGCAGCGAGGGAGAACAGATAGATGCAGACAGAGAGCAGCGAGGGAGAGAGAACAAATAGATGCAGACAGAGAGCAGTGAGGGAGAACAGATAGATGCAGACAGAGAGTAGCGAGGAAGAGAGAACAGATAGATGCAGACAGAGAAGCGAGGAAGAGAGAGAACAGATAGATGCAGACAGAGAGCAGCGAGGAAGAGAGAGAAAAGATAGATGCAGACAGAGAGCAGCGAGGAAGAGAGAGAACAGATAGATGCAGACAGAGAGCAGTGAGGAAGAGAGAGAACAGATAGATGCAGACAGAGAGCAGCGAGGAAGAGAGAGAACAGATAGATGCAGACAGAGAGCAGCGAGGGAGAGAGAACAGATAGATGCAGACAGAGAGCAGCGAGAGAGAACAGATAGATGCAGACAGAGAGCAGCGAGGGAGAGAGAACAGATAGATGCAGACAGAGAGCAGCGAGGAAGAGAGAGAACAGATAGATGCAGACAGAGAGCAGCGAGGATGAGAGAGAACAGATAGATGCAGACAGAGAGCAGCGAGGAAGAGAGAGAACAGATAGATGCAGACAGAGAGCAGCGAGGGAGAGAGAACAGTTAGATGCAGACAGAGAGCAGTGGGGGGGAACAGATAGATGCAGACAGAGAGCAGCGAGGAAGAGAGAACAGATAGATGCAGACAGAGAAGCTAGGAAGAGAGAGAACAGATAGATGCAGACAGAGGGCAGCGAGGGAGAACAGAGAGATGCAGACAGAGAGCAGCGAGGGAGAGAACAGATAGAGGCAGACAGAGAGCAGGGAGGGAGAGAGAACAGATAGATGCAGACAGAGAGCAGCGAGGGAGAGAGAACAGATAGATGCAGACAGAGAGCAGTGAGGGAGAACAGATAGATGCAGACAGAGAGCAGCGAGGAAGAGAGAACAGATAGATGTAGACAGAGAGGCTAGGAAGAGCGAGAACAGATAGATGCAGACAGAGGGCAGCGAGGGAGAACAGAGAGATGCAGACAGAGAGCAGCGAGGGAGAGAACAGATAGATGCAGACAGAGAGCAGCGAGGGAGAGAGAACAGATAGATGCAGACAGAGACAAGCGAGGAAGAGAGAGAACAGATAGATGCAGACAGAGAGCAGCGAGGAAGAGAGAGAATAGATAGATGCAGACAGAGAGCAGCGAGGGAGAGAGAACAGATAGATGCAGACAGAGAGCAGCAAGGGAGAGAGAACAAATAGATGCAGACAGAGAGAAGCAAGGGAGAACAGATAGATGCAGACAGAGAGCAGCGAGGGAGAGAGAACAAATAGATGCAGACAGAGAGCAGCGAGGGAGAACAGATAGATGCAGACAGAGAGCAGCGAGGGAGAGAGAACAAATAGATGCAGACAGAGAGCAGTGAGGGAGAACAGATAGATGCAGACAGAGAGTAGCGAGGAAGAGAGAACAGATAGATGCAGACAGAGAAGCGAGGAAGAGAGAGAACAGATAGATGCAGACAGAGAGCAGCGAGGAAGAGAGAGAAAAGATAGATGCAGACAGAGAGCAGCGAGGAAGAGAGAGAACAGATAGATGCAGACAGAGAGCAGTGAGGAAGAGAGAGAACAGATAGATGCAGACAGAGAGCAGCGAGGAAGAGAGAGAACAGATAGATGCAGACAGAGAGCAGCGATAGAGAACAGATAGATGCAGACAGAGAGCAGCGAGGGAGAGAGAACAGATAGATGCAGACATAGAGCAGTGAGGGAGAACAGATAGATGCAGACATAGAGCAGCGAGGGAGAGAGAACAGGTAGATGCAGACAGAGAGCAGCGAGGAAGAGAGAGAACAGATAGATGCAGACAGAGAGCAGCGAGGAAGAGAGAGAACAGATAGATGCAGACAGAGAGCAGCGAGGGAGAGAGAACAGATAGATGCAGACAGAGAGCAGCGAGAGAGAACAGATAGATGCAGACAGAGAGCAGCGAGGAAGAGAGAGAACAGATAGATGCAGACAGAGAGCAGCGAGGAAGAGAGAGAACAGATAGATGCAGACAGAGAGCAGCGAGGAAGAGAGAGAACAGATAGATGCAGACAGAGAGCAGCGAGGGAGAGAGAACAGATAGATGCAGACAGAGAGCAGCGAGGGAGAGAGAACAGATAGATGCAGACAGAGAGCAGCGAGGAAGAGAGAGAACAGATAGATGCAGACAGAGAGCAGCGAGGAAGAGAGAGAACAGATAGATGCAGACAGAGAGCAGCGAGGGAGAGAGAACAGATAGATGCAGACAGAGGGCAGCGAGGGAGAGAGAACAGATAGATGCAGACAGAGAGCAGCGAGGGAGAGAGAACAGATAGATGCAGACAGAGAGCAGCGAGGAAGAGAGAGAACAGATAGATGCAGACAGAGAGCAGCGAGGAAGAGAGAGAACAGATAGATGCAGACAGAGAGCAGCGAGGAAGAGAGAGAACAGATAGATGCAGACAGAGAGCAGCGAGGGAGAGAGAACAGATAGATGCAGACAGAGAGCAGCGAGGGAGAGAGAACAGATAGATGCAGACAGAGAGCAGTGGGGGAGAACAGATAGATGCAGACAGAGAGCAGTGAGGAAGAGAGAACAGATAGATGCAGACAGAGAGGCTAGGAAGAGAGAGAACAGAGAGATGCAGACAGAGAGCAGCGAGGGAGAACACATAGATGCAGACAGAGAAGCGATGAAGAGAGAGAACAGATAGATGCAGACAGAGAGGCGAGGAAGAGAGAGAACAGATAGATGCAGACAGAGAAGCGAGGAAGAGAGAGAACAGATAGATGTAGACAGAGAAGCGAGGAAGAGAGAGAACAGATAGATGCAGACAGAGAGGCGAGGAAGAGAGAGAACAGATAGATGTAGACAGAGAAGCGAGGAAGAGAGAGAACAGATAGATGCAGACAGAGAAGTGAGGAAGAGCGAGAACAGATAGATACAGACAGAGAGCATCGAAGGAGAGAGAGAGTGTGAGAGGCCCATCTCCTTGCCTCCTGTGGTGAGTGTGACAGGGAAGATTGGCAAGGATTTTAATGTGATGCAGTACCCGTCTATACCCTCTATCAAGATAGGGTCCAGCCAATCCCTGGCAGCCAATAGACCTGGCCCGGATCAGCCTAACACACACACACACACTGTGTCAGCCCAGTGGTACATAGCGGTCCATACTGTAGATACACATTATGTTCATTAATAGTGCCCCAGTCAGCCTGGTTGAGATGATAGTGGGCTTCTTATGCACACCATTTCTCCATTACTCTCACTGTTAATGGGCTCTAGAGGGCGGCTGCTTTCCCTGAGCTTTGTCCCAGATAGTCTATTCAATGTTTCAGCAATACCAACACATTACATGATCAGCATTAGTTAATTATACAGTATTCCACACTTCTGCATCTATGATACTTTACCAAAGAGCCATCCACACTAATGCCTCCAGTGATGAACGGTGATGCAGATAATAACCTAAGTTTATCTACGGAGCAACGCAAAGTCTGGCGTTAAATCTCCCAGACGACTGGAATTTTTTTTAAATTAAATAAACCAAAACTTTGACAAGCTAAACATCACATGTGATAACTGCTTCAGTGATCATCCTAAATTTACATAAAGAGAAAGGAGGAAAATAAAGCATCCTTAGAGCCTCGACTTAATTTAGAGGCAGGGATTTCCATATTCATGAGGTTAAAAGATGTGAACTTAAGAACCCGGTTCCTCCTGTGTCAGGAGTACCAGCCGTGGTTCCTCCAGCCGTGGTTCCTCCAGCCGTGGTTCCTCCAGCCGTGGATCCTCCAGCAGAAAACACTAACAATTAGGCTAGCCTGTCAGGTGTAGCGGTAATTGGACAGGAGGGGTGTGTGTGTGTGTGTGTGTAGTTAGGGTTGGGGGTATCTGTGCAATGGGATTGGGGTCCTTCAACTCCTGGTGTATTGTGGGTAGGAATGGAGGCTAAGTATGTGAACTTCTCAACAACAACAAAAATGACTGAACATCTTTGGGAGGGAGAAAGAGTGAACCATAAAGAATCCGGTTTCTTATGTGTCTACATTTGTGGGTTCCGTTGAGAAGGAATAAGATATGGTGGATTTCTCTACTGGGGCCTGAACCCAATGGTTTATAGGTCTATCTAAGCTTGTCATATAAAGATACACACCATCACGCTTCCTCACCGTCTCACTGAAGCACATATCATTCTGAAGTCTGGTTGTTCCATTAACTCCTGTGTGTTCTGGATCAAAGTTACCGCAACTTTGATGGTTAACCTAAATATTGATATGATCATATATGAGATATGATTTGTGGGTTATGACTGTGGCTGAGGCCTGAAGACTTGTAGAGCAACCACAGCTTTAGGGTTACTGGACCCCCACAGACTTCCCTGGAAGGCTCTACAACAGAGCCCTGTGTCTGCAGTGCTGTCTGTGCTCTGACTGATTTGTCTCTTCTTGGAAACCAGAGAACTAAAGACCCTGTCCTTCTCCTTCGGCGAACTCTTGCGTTGTTTCCTCTCTACCTCATCATATTTATTGATGAGGTGACTCCTTTTTGTACTTCCGGAGGCAACAATCTTGCTTACTGTGCGCCAATCAATAATTCACAGCGTCTTAAAGACACCTTTCAATGTGCTGTTGACTGTTGGCTGCAGTACGGCACAAACACCTTAATTACAAACGCTGGCTGGAGAAACACAGGAAAGACATTTCTGCTGTGCTACTCAGGACGGTTGGATCCATCTTGGATTTTATGTGCAAAAAAAAAAAAAAAAAACACCTCTGAAACACCTGCCTGTGTATAGACCGAATGAGCAGTCATAATGCATTATAAGACATTATATGCCTTCATAACAGCCCAAGGCTCCTTGTTCAAGTGTTATAAGCATTTCTAACACCCTGGACAAATGCAAAGAGACAGACAAAGAGGCTGCAGTGTGCGGTCTAGGAGAGTCTCTAGGTGTGGCCTCACACGACACTCCCTCAGCCCTTCTCCAGTGATAGCAGCTAGAGCTGCACATGAATAGGCTGTGAACGGAGTCAACAGCGGTCAGACGTACAGACTGCTTTTCAATTACCTGACTGTTAACCTTACCCACCCAGAGGTCCCCGACGTCACAGCACACTAAAATAAATAAATAAATAAAAAGCAGCACTATATCTTGTCAGTATCCTTCTCTCTCCATCTCTCCCATCTCTGTCACCCTCTCTAATCGGTCTCTTTCTCCATTTTGTTCTCAACACTCTTTCATCTCCAACTTTTATATCTGTCATCAATATTTTAACATTCATACTGGTATATCGATGTGTGTGTGTGTGTGTGTGTGTGTGTGTGTCTGCCAATGGAAAAAAAACAAATCATTCCAATCCCTCTTGTCACCTAGGAGACCATGAAAATTCCTACCATGCATCTCTCTATCCCCCCTCCATTTATTCATTTCCTCCTTGGCTGGGATTGACACCTGACGCTAGCTCATCACAATGGTACACGGTTGCGGGACACTCCGGAACGATGGCTCCGATTTCCCAGACTGTCGGAATTTGCATAATCACTGTAATATCCCAAAACGGCCGGGTAGATTCCTGCGCATGACGCTGTCAATCATCATAAGAGGGAATCAGGCATCCCACTCAGATACAGAAACACACAGCACAGACAGCACAGCCCACAGACAGACAGGCTAACTAAAGCTAAATCACTGACTCTGACTGAGGTAAACACACAGCTCCACAAACCAAGACTAGACAAAACTCTTACAATATTTAACAATGACGGTGTTGTACTAATATTAATATGAATGACCTTGTGCATAATGTTCACCATGGTGAGGAGAACCTGGTGTAATGATAGAGGGAGGGACTGACCTGTCGGAGTGGGCTGACCGCCAGGCTAGTGTGGTGGGAGGGGACAAGGGGGGGGGAAAGGGTAGAATAAGGGCTGGGACCAGGGCTCTAAAGTGCAACCATTTTGGTCGCATATGCTCTAAAACATTTTCCTGTGTGACCTGGAATTTTATTTGGGGGGCACCAGTGTGACTACCAAAAAAATGTAATCACCCAGAATAATTGTTATGATTAGGCTTCGCTGTACCGCTGCCTCCGAGTGCCATATTCGCCAGCACGGAGAGCAAATCAAGTGCACCTATGGTCCTACAGCTGGTCAATCGGATGGCTCAGATTACCGTGTCTGCAGTTTCCTCGATGCACAGCCAAATTGATACTGTGAGACTTTAAAACCATAACTAGAGAGCAAAGAGCTGCTGTTTTTATGAGTCAGTTCACGTTTACAGTTTTATTCAACACTGTAACCACTTTTTATTGAACACTTTTATACGCCATTAAATGAGCTTCTCCCTTCTTCCACTCGCATTTCAACCAGCACGGCAGCTGCAATGGATGAGCAGCAAAGGGTATGGAAATGCTTGCATTGTTATTATTAGCGGCTTGTGTCTATTTTTATATGGAGGAATATTTCACTTCCACTGGTCATAGGAGTAACATGAATTTGAGCATGAGACTCGAGTTTCACCATCAGCTGGAAGACGTCCCCTTTTTCAGATGGAGGCACCATCAGTCCATGAAATAAAAAAAGCACTTTATTAAAATGTATGCTCACTCAGCTGGTCCTCACAAGTAATACAACAACTGATCTAGAACCGGTGTGATCATAAACCATACGTTTTGAAATAGAATTTAAATCATCTGAGAAGAACAACATTGGCAGGGCAATTCCAGCATAGCCAATACGCAGTGATAATGGTTTTGGGCCTATAGCCTACTGCACAAACCTCATTGCTACAGAACAGCTTTTAATAGGTTATTGTTGGATAGGTTTACGTTTAAGTATTGTTAAAACAAATAAAGGGAACACTTAAACAACACAATGTAACTCCAAGTCAATCACACTTCTGTGAAATCAAACTGTCCACTTAGGAAGCAACACTGATTGACAATACATTTCACATGCTGTTGTGCAAATGGAATAGACAACAGGTGGAAGGCAATTAGCAAGACACCCCCAATAAAGGAGTGGTTCTGCAGGTGATAACCACAGACCACTTCTCAGTTCCTATGCTTCCTGGCAGATGTTTTGGTCACTTTTGAATGATGGCGGTGCTTTCACTCTAGTGGTAGCATGAGACGGAGTCTACAACCCACACAAGTGGCTCAGGTAGTGCAGCTCATCCAGGATGGTACATCAATGCGAGCTGTGGCAAGAAGGTTTGCCCACCCGTTCCCCAGACCTGAATCCAATTGAGCACATCTGGGACATCATGTCTCGCTCCATCCACCTACAGAGTTCACCACAGACTGTCCAGGAGTTGGCGGATGCTTTAGTCCAGGTCTGGGAGGAGATCCCTCAGGAGACCATCCGCCACCTCATCAGGAGCATGCCCAGGCATTGTAGGGAGGTCATACAGGCACGTGGAGGCCACACACACTACTGAGTCTCATTTTGACTTGTTTTACGGACAAGTTGGAACAGCCTGTAGTGTGGTTTTCCACTTTAATTTTGAGTGTGACTCCAAATCCAGACCTCCATGGGTTGATCAATTTGATTTCCATTGATAATTTTTGTGTGATTTTGTTGTCAGCACATTCAACTATGTAAAGAACAATGTATTTAATAAGAATATTTCATTCATTCAGATCTAGGATGTGTTATTTTAGTGTTCCCTTTATTTTTTTGAGCAGTGTATATAATAATTGACAAACAATGTCTTTAAACGGTTATAGTTTCTAGCCACAGCATGTGCTTCAAAAGTAGATATAATTAATATATTATATCTCCAATATAGGCTTTATCTCAATCAATAAAAATGTTTACATTTCTGGTGCTCCTACATTGTATTTTGTGCTACTAACTTTTTAAAGTTGGGAGCACCAGTGCTACCAATATATATTTATATTTTTTAGAGCCTTATGCTGAGACAGAGAGGGACTAGCCTGTCGTAGTAGCCTGTCCATTGCAAAACTACCATTCCAGTGTTTTACTTGCTATATTGTATTTACCTTGCCACCAAGGCCTTTTTTTGCCTTTACCTCCCTTCTCACCTCATTTGCTCACATTGTATATAGACTTGTTTATACTTTATTATTGACTGTATGTTTGTTTTACTCCATGTGTAACTCTGTGTCGTTGTATGTGTCGAACTGCTTTGCTTTATCTTGGCCAGGTCGCAATTGTAAATGAGAACTTGTTCTCAACTTGCCTACCTGGTTAAATAAAGGTAAAATAAATAAAAATAAAATAAAAGTAGTGTCCTGGCCACCAGGCTCTCCAGAACTGGTCCTCTGTCCTCGTGTAGCAGATGCACCTCGTCCAGGATGAGGAGCTTTACAATCTGGGACAGGGCCACGTCCCCAACGCTCTTCCTGGTCACCACGTCCCACTTCTCAGGGGTGGTCACCAGCATCTGGAAAACAGATGGACACACACCGTCAGTGCCAGACAGATGAACACATACAGACATGATTTGTCAGTCGATCCAAAAGTACCCGTTCAGCCCCATATACTCAAAATCCATGACATACTTTGACAATTAGAACAGCGTACTGTTATAACTAGGGGACAGAGTTCTTAATGCCCATCAGGTCAGGGTACTGTTATAACTAGGGGACAGAGTTCTTAATGGCCATCAGGTCATGGTCCTGTGTTTAACTAGGGGACAGAGTTCTTAATGAACATCAGGTTAGGGTACTGTTATAACTAGGGGACAGAGTTCTTAATGACCATCAGGTCAGGGTACTGTTATAACTAGGGGACAGAGTTCTTAATGACCATCAGGTCATGGTCCTGTGTTTAACTAGGGGACAGAGTTTTTAATCACCATCAGGTCAGGGTACTGTGTTTAACTAGGGGACAGAGTTCTTAATGACCATCAGGTCAGGGTACTGTTATAACTAGGGGACAGAGTTCTTAATGACCATCAGGTCAGGGTACTGTTATAACTAGGGGACAGAGTTCTTAATGACCATCAGGTCAGGGTACTGTTATAACTAGGGGACAGAGTTCTTAATGACCATCAGGCCAGGGTACTGTTATAACTAGGGGACAGAGTTCTTAATGACCATCAGGTCAGGGTACTGTTATAACTAGAGGACAGAGTTCTTAATGACCATCAGGTCAGGGTACTGTTATAACTAGGGGACAGAGTTCTTAATGACCATCAGGTCAGGGTACTGTTATAACTAGGGGACAGAGTTCTTAATCACCATCAGGTCAGGGTACTGTGTTTAACTAGGGGACAGAGTTCTTAATGACCATCAGGTTAGGGTACTGTTATAACTAGGGGACAGAGTTCTTAATGACCATCAGGTCAGGGTACTGTTATAACTAGGGGACAGAGTTCTTAATGACCATCAGGTTAGGGTACTGTTATAACTAGGGGACAGAGTTCTTAATGACCATCAGGTCAGGGTACAGTTATAACTAGGGGACAGAGTTCTTAATGACCATCAGGTCATGGTCCTGTGTTTAACTAGGGGACAGAGTTCTTAATGACCATCAGGTCAGGGTACTGTTATAACTAGGGGACAGAGTTCTTAATGACCATCAGGTCAGGGTACTGTGTTATAACTAGGGGACAGAGTTCTTAATGAACATCAGGTCAGGGTACTGTGTTTAACTAGGGGACAGAGTTCTTCTTGTCCAGGTCACATGATAAAGAAAAACTCTAGGCCCTACTTGTGTCATATACACCACCTGCAACCAGAGCACTCTATCCATCCTCTGTGTTATCAGTTCATCCCTCTATCCTCTACACATCCCTCACTCCTCCCTTGTCATCTTCTTAATCATCATCTCACCTGTTCCCGTTTAAAACCCGGACCCTTTGGGCCCTTCAGAACCATTGTTCTAGTGCAATTAAGCGTCTAACGATAGAAAAATAGAACAATGCATAATGAATGGTGTGCAAGCTGTTTGCCAACCCATCGGTGTGTGTGTGTGTGTGTGTGTGTGTGTGTGTGTGTGTGTGTGTGTGTGTGTGTGTGTGTGTGTGCATGCGTGTGTGAAAATTCCTATTAGACACTTTTTGTAAAATAATTTCATTAGACTCTAGTTTGCATTCAAATCCATCTGGCTAGACTGGCGCTCCTTCCTAGCAGAGAGGCAACGGCCATGCACGCACACACACACATACATTGCCACACACGCACACACATTGCCATTAGAGACTGGCGCAGTGCTAGCAGAGAGAAAACGACCACGCACACATTGCCATTAGAGACTGGCACAGTGCTAGCAGATATGAGAGAAGTGGCTGTCTTAATTAGGCTGCAGGTTCATCTAAATGAAAGCTCTGGCTTCCAAACCAACGACTAGCAGGCCACAGTGCTTTCTTTAATTACACAACAAAAACAATGACAAGACGCCATTTGACTTAACAGGAAACACCCATTATTTTCCTTGCGTTGTTTTTTAATAACATTGATATTGATCTCGTTATTTATTTCTATGACTGGCTGCTAAGTGTTTAATATTTATGGTTGAACAGACTCCCACGGATTAAACCTTCCCCTGGAAAAAACACAATATTTGTGAATATGCAGCGTTGGTGAAATAGAAGAGAGTGCAGTCCTGGAACACAATGGGGCGGATAAAGACCTGTGTCAAAGTGGGTTTCCATTATAGAACATTTACAATTACTAGAATGGACATCCACATTCAAATCAACGTTCCATGATGATCACGTAGAAATAGTGTCCTTAGAACTGTTCTGATGTGCAAGTTGCAGCTCGTCTGTGGTGGTCAGACGCAGCCATAGGATGAGTGGGGCTCGACCCAACGTGCACCCAGTGGATCAGAACAATTCTGGAACACACGGAGCGGTTTTATTGAACGCGGATTAAGCCCTAAACAAAAATCATACTGAATGGAGAATCTCCATTGAAAAAGCATTTTAGTCTAGGACTACGCCTAATGTGTGTCTGAGAAACCGACCCTATATTGCTATGTAATGTGACTCAGCCCCAGCTCCATGTTAACAAGGGGAGCTCTACCCAGCATGGTAACAGTGATGTGTGCAGCCATGTGGAACCAAGGGGCATGGCAAGGTCTTCCCACACTACCACTTATCTACTAATTACCTGTCTGACTGACTGTCTGACGGTCTGTCTGTCTGTGGGTGCGTGTCTTTCTGTCTGTGGAGCAGAGCACCAGGGGGCCACTCTGTCATTAAGTTAATATTTACTCTCTGGACTGAGGGACTAGGAGAACCAGCACGCCCACTGCCCATTCACCCACCCACCCGCACACTGGCATGTCTGCCAGCCAGCAGCCACTCCAAGCCCATTGACTGTTACCATGGTAACTATCGGTGCCAGAGAGAGAGAGGGGGGGTTTGCGAGGAGGGAAAGGTAAGAAGGTAGAATTGTTTCACTGCTTTCATACTGTAAGTGAACGACTAATAGCTTGTCAAGGCTACAAATGTATCTGTGTGTGCGTGTATATATATATATATATTTATATATATATATACACACACAACTCCCAATAAAACATGCAGTGGATGTACACTGCATGTTTTTAATGGGAGTTGTGACAACAGCAGACCCATAAATCAAAACATTGTTCATTTGTTGCGTACACAGACCAGCAGATGTTAAAGCAGGTACAGGGAAGTGCTGGTGTTTCTAGCTCCAGCAGTGCAGTAAGTTCTCAACAGTACAATACTACTACATGGAACGTATGTACAGCAGTAATTATGTAGGATGAGCTGAGGAGAATACAGTATGTACATATAAAGTAAGTTATCAATTAGCTTCATTTCCCAGAGATCAAATTACATTTCAACAGAATAATATTGTAGGAATGCTAATCTTCTCTGTATCGAACTACAGCAACGATGTCACACATATAAGCGAACAGTGAGAAACAAACACTGGTGTGATATGTCTGTGGGAGGGGATAAATAGTAAGGTCTGTTGGAAAGTTGTTTCAGATTACAAAAATGTATGAGGATCATGTAAAAAAAATCCTGCTTATTTACCCTGAGGTCTCCAGAGAGCTAACTTTATAGTACCTGTGAACTTTAATGGAGTTAATGGAGTTTTAATACACTTACTATACACTTACTCCACACTAGCAGAAACAGAATGTCATTTCATGAAATTGTATTTCATCCAAAGCTCTACAGTCTGGGTAGATAGAGAAGCAAGGCTGGTTGGTGGGAGTATGCAGGGGGTAAGGATAATATTGTTGAGCCTCTGCCAGTCCATCCTCATTAAAAGTGTGTGTGTGCCCTCTCTCTCACAAGGAAACAAATGCACGCACGCACACATGCACGCACGCACGCACACGCACACACACACACACACACACACCTCCAGATTAACTGGTATTGACCTAATTTCTCAAGATTCACATCTCTCCCCCTCGATTTCTCTCTTTCTCTCTCTCGCTCGGTCTCTCTCTATGCTTTCATCTCACCATCCTTAAGTACCAGGAGGTTTATGAACCTCTAAAGTCTAAGCTCTTACTATCCTCTTTTGGATTTGCTAGATATGCTTGTTCTTGGCAACCTTTTCAGCCTAGTCCTTCCTCTCTCTGTCTACCTCTCACCCCCTCCATCAGTGAGGGGCTCACTAGATGGGAAGGAGTTTAGCCTACATCCTTCACAAATCCCATTCATCCTCCTTTTCTTCATTCTGTTTCACACACTGTTGACTCACACATACCATAATGACAACTTGTTCTCAACTTGCCTACCTGGTTAAATAAAGGTAAAATAAATCAAATAAATACAGTCAAATGCTCTGGGGAAAATAATGACTAATAATGAAAATATATACTTAATGAAATTAATATAAAACAAGGGAGAAGTAGCAGGAAATATGCATGATTTTACCATTGAGAGAATACACACCTGGTTGACAGAGGTGTTGACAAATACATTAAAGACAAGAACAAACTCATTTACAGGCCACTCACCGAGGCAAACAACCTAATTGGTTGATTTGCTGGGGAGCTGTTACAATTGGAAATCGGATTGGACAATTGACTAATCATTTTAATTGAATGAAAACATCTGATTGGTTATGTCACTACGAGCATAACAAGTGGCAATCTAATTGGTTTAGTTACTCAATAACAACATTATATTCATCATCTTCATTTTGTGAGTGGCAAGTTAAACCTGACCACGGGCGCCTTTCAAATATGAGTTAGTCTCAACTCATGCCAATCACATTTCCAATATATCCAGCCATCTTGTTAATTGGAGAAAACAGAGTAGCCTTTGTAACTAGCATTGGGCTCTTGTTTGAACACTTTGAATTGGGAGAGCACTTTAAAAGAGGTTGACTAAAGTACTGCTGGGTAATGTTGAAAGCATCTCCTCTTCTCTCCCTCCCCCCGCGTTAAAATACAAGCACCACCTTCAAGGGCACAAATACAGTGGACAATAAACAGGATATGAATTTGGTATTTTACAGTACTACTTACTGCAGTCACCATGGCAAATACAACTAAGGCTGCCGAGAACAAGGAATCAGGAACATGGAGAGGGGGGTAGTATAGACGAGGGAGAGAAAGAGATAAGATATGGAGACCAAAAGAACACACACAAACCCTCCTAAAATAATGTCAACCAAGTAGCCACACACTGACCTCTCAGCCATTGTAATCCTTGGGCGGACCGCCTAAGTGTTTTTTTAAGTAGGAAAACCTGCAAAATTGGCAGTGTTTCAAATACTTGTTCTCCCCACTGTATATAACTTTCGGGATGGAAAAACCCTTTAAACGTAAACTTAGACTACAAACAGAAAGTATGTAGAAAATGGAACCAAATGGACCCATATACAGTGGGGAGAACATATTGTGTACGTTGTTTTTGTGTACGTTTCCATGTGATTCACGGACACTATATTGTCTCCTACTCTTCACTGCAGAATGCCAGATGTATGACTCCAGATGTATGACTGAAGTCTGTGTTATGACCTGACCCTAACTGAGCCCAAAGTACAGTGTGAGGAGACCAGCTGTAAAGCGCCGTTATTGGTCCTGTGGAGCTCTGTCCCAGACAGTGTCATTGGCCGTGTAGATCTCTGTCCCAGACACTGGTATTGGCCCTGTGGATCTCTGTCCTAGACACTGGTATTGGCCGTGTGGATCTTTCCCAGACACTGTCATTGGCCGTGTGGATCTCTGTCCCAGACACTGGTATTGACCGTGTGGATCTGTCCCAAACACTGCTATTGGCCGTGTGGATCTCTGTCCCAGACACTGGTATTGGCCGTGTGGATCTCTGTCCCAGACACTGTCATTGGCCATGTGGATCTCGGTCCCAGACACTGGTATTGGCCGTGTGGATATCTGTCCCAGACACGGGCATTGGCCGTGTGGATCTCTGTCCCAGACACGGGCATTGGCCCTGTGGATCTCTGTCCCAGACATGGGCATTAGCCCTGTGGATCTCTGTCCCAGACACGGGCATTGGCCCTGTGGATCTCTGTCCCAAACACTGCTATTGGCCGTGTGGATCTCTGTCCCAGACACTGTCATTGGCCATGTGGATCTCGGTCCCAGACACTGGTATTGGCCGTGTGGATATCTGTCCCAGACACGGGCATTGGCCGTGTGGATCTCTGTCCCAGACACGGGCATTGGCCCTGTGGATCTCTGTCCCAGACACTGGCATTGGCCCTGTGGATCTCTGTCCCAGACATGGGCATTAGCCCTGTGGATCTCTGTCCCAGACACGGGCATTGGCCCTGTGGATCTCTGTCCCAGACACGGGCATTGGCCCTGTGGATCTCTGTCCCAGACACTGGCATTGGCCGTGTGGATCTCTGTCCCAGATAGACAACATCAACAATAGACTCTCTCCTGTTATCTCCCTCTGCTTTGTAAACCCTGCTACTCTATACAGCCATAAGCTGCTATGACAGATGCCCTTTTCACATACTGAGCCTATCGAGCCAAACAGAGCTAAGCTGTGCTGGGCTAGCCTGTTTACAATGGACAATGTAAAGAAAGAGATCTGAGCCAGAACAGTATAGTTGGGGTTGGCACTATAGTCTGTGTGTGTGTGTCTGTGGTTGGCACTACAGTGGGTACGGTTACATGAATACTTGAACGGACGTCAAAACGCAATCTTTAACAAGAGATTACATTTTTTTTCCCCCAATACTGTAAAACCGACTTTACAAAGATTATCCAATTACCTGACAGGTGTTAATTTATTTTATTTAACTAGGCAAGCCAGTTAAGAACAAATTGTTATTGAAGGCCTACCAAGAGGCAAAAGGCCTCCTGTGTCTGGGAAAAAATATCTAAATAAAAATAGGACAAAACAAACATCACGACAAGAGACAACACAACAGTACATAAAGAGAGACCTAAGACGACGACAGCAGCACGACAGGTGTGGCATATCAAAAAGATGATTAAACAGCACGATCATTACACAGGTGCACCTTGTGCTGGGGACTTGCCAAGTTACAGTTGAAGTCAGAAGTTAACATACATTTAGGTTGGAGTCATTAAAACTCGTTTTTCAACCACACCACACATTTCTTGTTAACAAACTATAGTTTTGGCAAGTCGGTTAGGACATCTACTTTGTGCATGACAAGTAATTTTTCCAACAATTGTTTACAGACAGATTATTTCACTTAGAATTCAGTGTATCACAAATCCAGTGGGAAACTTCTGATAGGCTAATTGACTTAATTTGAGTCAATTGGAGGTGTACCTGGCCTACCTTCAAACTCAGTGCCTCTTTGCTTGACATCATGGGAAAATCAAAAGAAATCAGCCAGGACCTCAGAAAATAAATTGTAGACCTCCACATGTCTGGTTCATCCTTGGGAGCAATTTCCAAATGCCTGAAAGTACCACGTTCATTTGTACAAACAACAGTACGCAAGTATAAACACCATGGGACCACGCAGCCGCCATACTGCTCAGGAAGGAGATGCGTTCTGTCTCCTAGAGATGAACGTACTTTGGTGCGAAAAGTGCAAATCAATCAATGAACAGCAGCAAAGGACCTTGTGAAGATGCTGAAGGAAACAGATACAAAAGTATCTATATCCACAGTAAAACGAGTCCTATATAGACACTCCCTGAAAGGCCGCTCAGCAAGGAAGAATCCACTGCTCCAAAACCTCCATAAAAAAAGCCACACTACGGTTCGCAACTGCATATGGGGACAAAGATCTTACTTTTTGGTGAAATGTCCTCTGGTCTGATGAAACAAAAATAGAACTGTTTGGCCATAATGACCATTGTTATGTTTGGATGAAAAAGGGGGAGGCTTGCAAGCCAAAGAACACCATCCCAAACGTGAAGCACGGGGTTGACAGCATCATGTTGTGGGAGTGCTTGCTGCAGGAGGGACTGGTGCACTTCACAAAATAGATGGCATCATGAGGATGGAAACGTATGTGGATATATTGAAGCAACATCTCAAGACATCAGCCAGGAAGTTTGGTCGCAAATGGGTCTTCCAAATGGACAATGACCACAAGCATACTTCCAAAGTTGTGGTAAAATGGCTTAAGGGCAACAAAGTCAAGGTATTGGAGTGGACATCACAAAGCCCTGACCTCAATCCTATGTGGACAGAACTGAAAAAGCGTGTGCGAGAAAGGAGGCCTACAAACCTAACTCAGTTACACCAGCCCTGTCAGGAGAAATGGGCCAAAGTTCACCCAACTTATTGTGGGAAGCTTTTGGAAGGCTACCTGAAACATTTGACTCAAGTTAAACAATTTAAAGGCAATGCTACCAAATACTAATTGAGTGTTTTTAAACTTCTGACCCACTTGGAATGTGATGAAAGAAATTAAATCTGAAAGAAATCTACTATTATTCCGACATTTCACATTCTTAAAATAAAGTGGTGATCCTAACTGACTATAAATAGGGAATGTGTACTAGGATTAAATGTCAGGAATCATGAAAAACTGAGTTTAAATGTCCTTGGCTAAGGTGTACGTAAACTTCCAACTTCAACTGTAAATAAAATTGTAAAAAAAATAAATGAAATGTCACTCTAAAATGTGCGATTTTGTCACACAATGCCACAGATGGCAAGTTGAGGGAGTGTGCAATTGGCATGCTGACTGCAGGAATATCCACCAGAGATGTTGCCAGATAACTGAATGTCCATGTTTCTACTACAAGTCGCCTCCAACGTCGTTTTAGCTAATTTGGCATTACGCCCAACCGGCCTCACAGCCACAGACCACGTGTAACCACACCACCCCAGGACCTCAACAAGCTCCTTCACCTGCGGGATCGTCTGAGAACAGCCACCCGGACAGCTGATGAAACTGGGTGTTCACAGCCAAAATAATTTGTGCACAAACGGTCAGAAAACGTCTCAGGGAAGCTCATCTGCATGCTCGTTGTCCTCACTTGGGTCTTGACCTGGCTGCAGTTCGGCGTTGTAACCGACTTCAGTGGGCAGATCTGCACACAATTCCTGGAAGCTGAAAATGTCCTAGTTCTTCCATGGCCTGCATATTCACCAGACTCGCGTACGACAACGTGTTCCAGTTTCCACCAATATCCAGCAACTTCGCACAGCCATTGAAGAGGAGTAGAACAACATTCCACAGGCCATAATCAACAGCCTGATCAACTCTATGTGAAGGAGATGTGTCAAACTGCATGAGGCAAATGGTGTTAACACCAGATACTGACTGGTTTCCTGATCCACGTCCCTACAAAATGGTATATCATACACTGCATTTGAGGAATAATGGGAAAGTAATTCTGCTTTGAAAGTTGATAAATTTGCAACCTCACTTTTGAGAAAATGGCCTTTGAATCTTTTGGTACCTACAGGAGAGCTCTTCTTTATCTACACCCATTCAGCATAGTTCACACCCTCTTAAGCTTCAGCCCCACCCATCTCCTTTAAGGTTGAGCCGAGCATTCTGTCCTAAAAACAGCAGTCAAGCACCCAAGCTAACTGGCTAACATTGGCTACCTTGCTAGCTACTTCCAGATGAGAGAACAGCTCACAGACCATTTTACTCACCCTAGCAGAGCTGGTTAAGGCTGTTTTTATGTTATCTGACACTGCCCATATTCAACGGGTGTTGAGAATTCTGCACTCTGGCACACTCAGATGAGAGTGACTGAAATCGGAGTAGATAGCCAGAGCAAATTTACCAGCTACGTCTATCATCAGTTGTCACAGTGACATTCTATTGAAAAGGTTACTTGCATATAGGAGTATTTTGTTAAGACATGTAGCTAGCTAAGTAAACAATGAACCATAATCCCAACTCATGACGTTCCTACCCTGCATGAGGTAGGTAACTACCCTGCATGAGCAGATAGCTAACCAAACAGGTTCAATGTTAGCTAGCTAACATTAGGCTATAACTAGCAAACAAATGGCTCTGAGATATGAATAGTCAGAACATACACGTAACATTAGCTAGCTAACAGTACACTAACTTGAATTGAAAACGACTTGGTCAAAATTAGAAATGTGTGCTAGCTAGACTACCTTACCAGTATACATCATTGGTGGATGCTTCTCCCTGTCACGGATGCCATGGTTGCCCCATAGTTTGAAGATGTAATCTGGAGACAGGTGTTTTCTCCATCTCCTTAGTTATCATATTCTAATTCCACTGATTTCAAAACTCGGGGGGTTGGTTTATGACAGTCATAAATACCCCTTCCCCCCCTTTTTCCTCTCTACCCTACTGAGGTTACATTTGCAAAACCCTTGGTTAACATAGAGATTCTGGGAACGTCAGAATGTGGGGGGAAATGAACTATATTCTGGTAATCTGAACAATTGAACATATGTGGTGGTACTTAATGAATATGACCTCAGTTCAGTTGTCATCTGAGACATTCTCATCAATGATAAGATGACAAACTCTACAGTGGAAAGTCTACACATCAGAGTTATCAGATTCACATGGAATTGTTGTTCAATTTAAATGTTTGAATATTCAATTATTTGTGATGGGATGAAATGTGATTTTAGCTTCTAAAATGTGAGATTTGGATTTTCATAAAATAGGGCTGCTCAATCAGTGGCCCTCCCCTGTGAAGGAACAAGGGCTATAAAACTTTTCAAACACACCCTCCTGTCCCTTCCTATATAAGCCCTTGACGACAACATAACTTCCTGTTCAAATGAGGTAGGATGACGGTCCTTTGTCAGAATGGTTCAGAAAAAAAACTACAGAATGAAGCCAACTTCAGCATGAGCTTTGGTTGCGAATGGTATGAACTTTGAACTCTTATTCACGACAGAAGGGATACCTCCTAGCCGTTGAGTTAGCGACCGCAGCTGCAAACGCAGGTTAGGAAGGAACAGACAGAGTATCCCATCTACCACACAACGACGTGACTACAACTTATCCAAGTGACCACCAGAGACATTCTTCAAAGGACAGAGGACTCGGTTTGGCCACACGGTCTTCCATCTACCACCAACCTACTGAAGCGCAGCTCACAGTAAATATTTATTGCATTTTCCTTTTACAAATGGGCGGTAATTTAGAATGCTTAAGATACTGTATTTACGGCTTCTTCCCTTTGTTCCCCAGTCTCCCGCTCTTTCACTCAAACCCAGCCCCTTTTCCTTTGTGTAACAAGCTGTCATAACTGTTCCGCCCGCTAGGGATGTTTTCCTTTATGACGTAATTTGTAATCAAGTTATGATTTAATTATGTGTATGTGAATTCTGTGTGATTAGTTAGGTATTTAGTAAATAAATAATTCAACTCAATTTTGTATTGCTGATTCAACTTGTTAGCCAGGGTTCTTGCAGATAACCAAGAATTTACAACTTTCAGATTATGAGACTGAAGTAAGATGACGATTGATATTGACTGCTATTGATGTAAAATATTACTAGATCTTTAAGAGTTTATTCGGAAGATAACAGCTCTATAAATATTATTTTGTGGTGCCCGACTCTCTAGTTATTTACATTTACATGATTAGCTCAATCAGGTGATATTAATTACGGATAGTTTTATAGAACAGCATGTTTTAGCAATTAATCCGGCATAGCCAAAGACACTACACAATGTTCATGTGCTTTGACTCTAGTTTTCCATTTGCAGCATTTGTGGAGCATAACAAAAGAGAAACCAAGCCAAGCATCAAACAGTTCTCCCTAAATTCCTTTTTCCCTCCGTGTCTCACTCAATCAATTGCTTTGCGACTGCTCCCCGTACACACACGTGCCGTTAGGCCTACAAAAATAAATGCCTATAAAAACAGATCTAACTGATGAGATACACAAGCTACATTCCATGCCAAATGACGACTGTTTTATTACAAAGAAAAAATGTACTGGTTGACTTAAGTATAGGAAATGTGTGTTCCAACAACGAGATGCAGTTTTGGAATAATAATTGCGTTTAATTTCCGTTTAGGCTACTTTGCGGTTGTCACTAGTTGCAACAGCTAAAACGTCAAAATTGGCTATATCGTAAAAAATTCAAACACATATTTTTTTGGTCATAATTTAAGGTTAGGGTTAGGCATAAGTTTAGCAGTGTGGTTAAGGTTAGGTTTAAGGGATAGGTTTAAAATCACATTTTAAGAAGATAAATTGTAGAAATGGGCGGGGTTAATGACTTTGTTGCTCTTGTGCTCAGGGCACAAATAATAATATAATAATCAATAATTTTGCTCTTTATTTAACCATCTTACATATAAAACCTTATTTGTTGATCGAAAATTGTGAATAACTCACCACAGATTAAAGGGTGTGCTTGAAAGGATGCACATAACTACGCAATGTTGGGTTGTATTGGAGAGAGTCTCAGTCTCAAATCATTTTCCCCACACAGTCTGTGCCTGTATTTCGTTTTCATGCTAGTGAGGGCCGAGAATCCACTCTCACATAGGTACGTGGTTGCAAAGGGCATCAGTGTCTTAACAGAGTGATTTGCCAAGGCAGGATACTCTGAGCGCAGCCCTATCCAGAAATCTGGCAGTGGCTTCTGATTAAATACAATTTTCACAGAACCGCTTGTTGCAATTTCGATGAGGCTCTCTTATTCAGATATCGGTAAGTTGACTGTCATCATTTCGGGAAAGTACCTGCATAATTTCGCACCCAACTCAAGTGCTTCGCTATAACATATTTGACATTGTCCGTAAGCTTGAGTTCATTTGCACACAAACAAATCATACAATGATGGAAAGACCTGTGTGTTGTCCTTGTTAATGCAGACAGAGATGTGCTCCAACTTTTTAATCGCCTCAATTTTGTCCCGCACATTGAATATAGTTGGAGAGTCCCTGTAATCCTAGGCTCAGATCATTTAGGCGAGAAAAAACATCACCCAGATAGACCAGTCGCGTGAGAAACTCGTCATCATGCAAGCAGTCTGACAAGTGAAAATGATGGTCAGTTAAAGACAACTTTAATCGAGTCTCGCAGCTAAAAAAAAATGTGTCAATACTTTACCCCTTGATAACCAGAGCCTAGCATGTTGTAAAAGCGCTGCCCATATCAATGCATAATGCAGAAAATACACAAGAGATCAGGGGCCTTACTTTAACAAAGTTAACCATTTTCACTGTAGTGTCCAAAACGTCTTTCAAGCGGACAGGCATTCCATGGGCAGCAAGAGCCTCTCAGTGGATGCTGCAGTGTACCCAAGTGGCGTCAGGAGAAACTGCTTGCACGCGCGTTACCACTCCACTATGTCTCCCTGTCATGGCTTTTGCGCCATCAGTACAGATACCAACACATCTTGACCACCAAAATCCATTTGATGTCACAAAGCTGTCCAGTACTTTAAATATATCCTCTCCTGTTGTCCTGGTTTCTAGGGGTTTGCAGAAGAGGATGTCTTCCTGAACTGATGCCCCATAAACGTAACGGACATATACCAGGAGCTGTGCCAGGCCCGCCACGTCTGTTGACTCATCCAGCTGTAACGCATAGCATTCACTGACTTGCATGTGAAGCAGGAATTGTTTCAAAACATCTCCTGCCATGTCACCGATGCGTCGTGAAACAGCGTTGTTTGATGAAGCAATTGGCTGTATAGTTTTTTGGCTTTTTCCCCAACATTGTCCCATCCATATCCGCGGTAGCAGGATGAATTAAGTCCTCCACAATAGTTTGGGGCTTGCCTGTCCTAGCTACTCGGTAGCTCATCAAATAAGACGATTCTAGCCCCTTCTTATTAACGGTATCTGTTGCTTTTATGAATGTCTTACTACTCAAAAGTAATCTTTATTCTCGCTCAAAAAACTCCAGTTGTTTATTTTTCAAATTGTTATGTTTCGTTTCTAACTGCACAAGAGTGAAGGTTTCCTGCTAGAGAGTAACGGTTAATGTGATTGGATGTTAATTATTTGACTAGGCTACCTGTATTTGACATTGTGTTGTTATTTCGCTGAACACAAGACGGTTTCATTTTATTTTTGGCAGTGAAACGAGACTACTCAGGTGAGAAAAAAACCTCACCAAAATGTATAGCCCAGTTGGAAAATATATCTGTACTATATGAAAAAGTGTTTAAAAAAAATTGTGAAACACATTTTAAGTTGGCATATCACCGACGGCATTGCGCGTTCCCCTGGGGGAACCCAATTTGGCATACCTGGCCTAGGCTATCTTCATTGTAAAGGGATTAAACACTGTTTCATATGCTTGTTCAATGAACCACAAACAATTAATGAAAATGCACCCATGGAACGGTCGTTAAGACACTAACAGCTTACAGACGGCTGGCAATTAAGGTCACAGTTATGAAAACTTAGGACACTAAAGAGGCCTTTCTACTGATTCCGAAAAACCCCCAAATAAAGATGCCCAGAGTCCCTGCTCATCTGCGTGAACGTGCCTTAGGCATGCTGCAAGGAGGCATGAAGACTGCGGATGTGGCCAGGGCAATAAAATGGCAATGTCCGTACTGTGAGACACCTAAGACAGCGCTACAGGGAGACAGGATGGACATCTGATCGTCCTCACAGTGGCAGACGTGTAACAACACCTGCACAGGATTGGTACATCTGAACATCACATCTGCGGGACAGGTACAGGATGGGAACAACAACTGCCCGAGTTACACCAGGAACGCACAATCCTTCCATCAGCGCTCAGAATGTCCGCAATAGGCTGAGAGAGGCTGGGCAGAGGGCTTGTAGGCCTGTTGTAAGGCAGGTCCTCACCAGACATCACTGGCAACAACGTTGCCTATGGGCACAAACCCACCGTCGCTGGAACAGACAGGACTGGCAAAAAGTGCTCTTCACTAACGAGTCGCAGTTTTGTCTCACCAGGGGTGATGGTCGGATTCACGTTTATCGTCGAAGGAATTAGCGTTACACTGAGGCCTTTACTCTGGAGCGGGATCGATTTGGAAGTGGAGGGTCCGTCATGGTCTGGGGCGGTGTGTCACAGCATCATCGAACTGAGTTTGTTGTCATTGCAAGCAATCTCAACGCTGTGCGTTACAGGGAAGACATACTCCTCCCTCATGTGGTACCCTTCCTGCAGGCTCATCCTGACATGACCCACCAGCATGACAATGCCACCAGCCATACTACTCGTTCTGTGTGTGATTTCCTGCAAGACAGGAATGTCAGTGTTCTGCCACGGCCAGCGAATAGCCCGGATCTCAATCCCATTGAGCACGTCTGGGACCTGTTGGATCGGAGGGTGAGGGCTAGGGCCATTCCCCCCATAAGTGTCTGGAAACTTGCAGGTGCCTTAGTGGAAGAGTTGGGTAACATCTCTCAGCAAGAATTCCCAAATCTGGTGCAGTCCATGAGGAGGAGATGCACTGCAGTACTTAATGCAGCTGGTGGCCACACCAGATACTGACTGCTACTTTTGATTTTGACCACCCCTTTGTTCAGGGACACATTATTCAATTTCTGTTAGTCACATGTCTGTGAAACTTATTCAGTTTATGTCTCAGTTGTTGAATCTTGTTGTGTTCATACAAATAAGTTTTCTGAAAATAAACGCAGTTGACAGTGAGAGGACGTTTATTTTTTTGCTGAGTTTATATGAGGCAATTTGGCAATTAGTTACAGTGCCTTGTGAAAGTATTTGGCCCCCTTGAACTTTGCGACCTTTTGCCACATTTCAGGCTTCAAACATAAAGATATAAAACTGTATTTTTTTGTGAAGAATCAACAACAAGTGGGACACAATCATGAAGTGGAACGACATTTATTGGATATTTCAAACTTTTTTAACAAATCAAAAACTGAAAAATTGGGCGTGCAAAATTATTCAGCCCCCTTAAGTTAATACTTTGTAGCGCCACCTTTTGCTGCGATTACAGCTGTAAGTCGCTTGGGGTCTCTATCAGTTTTGCACATCGAGAGACTGAATTTTTTTCCCATTCCTCCTTGCAAAACAGCTCGAGGTCAGTGAGGTTGGATGGAGAGCATTTGTGAACAGCAGTTTTCAGTTCTTTCCACAGATTCTCGATTGGATTCAGGTCTGGACTTTGACTTGGCCATTCTAACACCTGGATATTGTTACGGTGCGTGAATGAGGACCCAAAAGCGAATTAACGTAAACAGAGCTTCTTTAATGACAAAACATAGGTAGGCTCAGATGGACCGGCAGATTCCGACAGGACAGGACAAGGTTGCAGCAAACATGACGATAGTCTGGTTCAGGCATGAATAACACAAACAAGAATCCGACAAAGACAGGAGCAAAAACAGAGAGAGATATAGAGGACTAATCAGAGGGAAAAAGGGAACAGGTGGGAAAAGGGGTGACGAGGTAGTTAGGAGGAGACAAGGAACAGCTGGGGGAAAGAGGGGGAGAAAAGGTAACCTAATAACGACCAGCAGAGGGAGACAGGGTGAAGGGAAAGGACAGAAACAAGACACAACATGACAATACATGACAGTACCCCCCCACTCACCGAGCGCCTCCTGGCGCACTCGAGGAGGAAACCTGGCGGCAACGGAGGAAATCCTCGATCAGCGCACGGTCCAGCACGTCCCGAGAGGGAACCCAACTCCTCTCCTCAGGACCGTACCCCTCCCAATCAACTAGGTACTGATGACCACGGCCCCGAGGACGCATGTCCAGAATCCTACGGACCCTGTAGATGGGTGCGCCCTCGACAAGGATGGGGGGGGGGGGGGGGAAGACGAGCGGGGGCGCGAAGAACGGGCTTGATACAGGAGACATGGAAGACCGGGTGGACGCGACGAAGATATCGCGGAAGAAGAAGTCGAACTGCGACAGGATTAATGATCTGAGAAATACGGAACGGACCAATGAACCGCGGGGTCAACTTGCGAGAAGCGGTCTTAAGGGGAAGGTTCTGAGTGGAGAGCCAAACTCTCTGACCGCGACAATATCTAGGACTCTTAGTTCTACGCTTATTAGCAGCTCTCACAGTCTGCGCCCTATAACGGCAAAGTGCAGACCTGACCCTCTTCCAGGTGCGCTCGCAACGTTGGACAAAAGCCTGAGCGGAGGGGACGCTGGACTCGGCGAACTGAGATGAGAACAGCGGAGGCTGGTACCCGAGGCTACTCTGAAAAGGAGATAGCCCGGTCGCAGACGAAGGAAGCGAGTTGTGGGCGTATTCTGCCCAGGGGAGCTGTTCTGACCAAGACGCAGGGTTGCGAAAAGAAAGACTGCGTAAGATGCGACCAATAGTCTGATTGGCCCGTTCTGCTTGACCGTTAGACTGGGGGTGAAAGCCGGAAGAGAGACTGACGGAAGCCCCAATCAAACGGCAAAACTCCCTCCAAAATTGAGACGTGAATTGCGGACCTCTGTCCGAAACGACGTCTGACGGAAGGCCATGAATTCTGAAAACATTCTCGATGATGATTTGTGCCGTCTCTTTAGCAGAAGGAAGCTTAGCAAGGGGAATAAAATGAGCCGCCTTAGAGAACCTGTCGACAACCGTAAGAATAACAGTCTTCCCCGCTGACGAAGGCAGTCCGGTGACAAAATCTAAGGCGATGTGAGACCACGGTCGAGAGGGAATGGGAAGCGGCCTGAGACGGCCGGCAGGAGGAGAGTTACCGTACTTAGTCTGCGCGCAGACCGAACAAGCAGCCACGAAGCGACGCGTGTCATGCTCCCGGGTGGGCCACCAAAAACGCTGGCGAATGGAAGCAAGCGTACCCCGAACGCCAGGGTGGCCGGCTAACTTGGCAGAGTGAGCCCACTGAAGAACGGCCAGACGAGTAGGAACGGGAACGAAAAGAAGGTTCCTAGGACAAGCGCGCGGCGACGGAGTTTGAGTGAGTGCTTGCTTTACCTGCCTCTCAATTCCCCAGACAGTCAACCCGACAACACGCCCCTCAGGGAGAATCCCCTCTGGGTCAGTGGAGGCTACTGAAGAACTGAAGAGACGAGATAAAGCATCAGGCTTGGTGTTCATAGAGCCCGGACGATAAGAAATCACGAACTCGAAACGAGCGAAAAACAGCGCCCAGCGTGCCTGACGCGCATTAAGTTGTTTGGCAGAACGGATGTACTCAAGGTTCCTATGGTCAGTCCAAACGACAAAAGGAACGGTCGCCCCCTCCAACCACTGTCGCCATTCGCCTAGGGCTAAGCGGATGGCGAGCAGTTCGCGGTTTCCCACATCATAGTTACGTTCTTACGGCGACAGGCGATGAGAAAAATACGCGCAAGGGTGGACCTTGTCGTCAGAGAGGGAGCGCTGAGAAAGAATGGCTCCCACGCCCACCTCTGACGCGTCAACCTCGACAACGAACTGTCTAGTGACGTCAGGTGTAACAAGGATAGGTGCGGATGTAAAACGATTCTTGAGGAGATCAAAAGCTCCCTGGGCGGAAACGGACCACTTAAAGCACGTCTTGACAGAAGTAAGGGCTGTGAGAGGAGCTGCCACCTGACCGAAATTACGGATGAAACGACGATAGAAGTTCGCGAAGCCGAGAAAGCGCTGCAGCTCGACGCGTGACTTAGGGACGGGCCAATCAATGACAGCTTGGACCTTAGCGGGATCCATCTTAATGCCTTCAGCGGAAATAACAGAACCGAGAAATGTGACGGAGGAGGCATGAAAAGAGCACTTCTCAGCCTTCACAAAAAGACAATTCTCTAAAAGGCGCTGGAGGACACGTCGAACGTGCTGAACATGAATCTGGAGTGACGGTGAAAAAATCAGGATATCGTCAAGGTAAACGAAAACAAAGATGTTCAGCATGTCTCTCAGGACATCATTGACTAATGCCTGAAAGACAGCTGGAGCGTTAGCGAGGTCGAAAGGAAGAACCCGGTATTCAAAGTGCCCTAACGGAGTGTTAAACGCCGTCTTCCACTCGTCCCCCTCCCTGATGCGCACGAGATGGTAAGCGTTACGAAGGTCCAACTTAGTGAAAAACCTGGCTCCCTGCAGGATCTCGAAGGCTGAAGACATAAGAGGAAGCGGATAACGATTCTTCACTGTTATGTCATTCAGCCCTCGATAATCTATGCAGGGGCGCAGGGACCCGTCCTTCTTCTTAACAAAAAAAACCCCCGCTCCGGCGGGAGAGGAGGAGGGGACTATGGTACCGGCGGCAAGAGCTACAGACAAATAATCTTCGAGAGCCTTACGTTCGGGAGCCGACAGAGAGTATAGTCTACCCCGGGGGGGGGGGGGGTTCCCGGAAGGAGATCAATACTACAATCATACGACCGGTGTGGAGGAAGAGAGGTGGCCCTGGACCGACTGAACACCGTGCGCAGATCGTGATATTCCTCCGGCACCCCTGTCAAATCACCAGGCTCCTCCTGTGAAGAAGAGACAGAGGAAACAGGAGGGATAGCAGACATTAAACATTTCACATGACAAGAGACGTTCCAGGAGAGGATAGAATTACTAGACCAATTAATGGAAGGATTATGACAAACTAGCCAGGGATGGCCCAAAACAACAGGAGTAAAAGGTGAACGAAAAATTAAAAAAGAAATGGTTTCGCTATGATTACCAGAAACAGTGAGGGTTAAAGGTAGCGTCTCACGCTGAATCCTGGGGAGAGGACTACCATCCAGGGCGAACAAGGCCGTGGACTCCCTTAACTGTCTGAGAGGAATGTCATGTTCCCGAGCCCAGGTCTCGTCCATAAAACAGCCCTCCGCCCCAGAGTCTATTAAGGCACTGCAGGAAGCTGACGAACCGGTCCAGCGTAGATGGAGGAGAAGGAGAGACAGGAGTAGTAGCGCTCACCAGTAGCCCTCCGCTTACTGATGAGCTCTGGCTTTTACTGGACATGAAGTGACAAAATGACCAGCAGAACCGCAATAGAGACAGAGGCGGTTGGTGATTCTCCGTTCCCTCTCCTTAGTCGAGATGCAGATAACTCCCAGCTGCATAGGCTCAGCACCCGAGCCGGCAGAGGAAGATGGTAGTGATGCGGAGAGGGGGGCAACGGAGAACGCGAGCTCCTTTCCACGAGCTCGGTGACGAAGATCAACCCGTCGCTCAATGCGAATAGCGAGTTCAATCAAGGAATCCACGCTGGAAGGAACCTCCCGGGAGAGAATCTCATCCTTTACCTCTGCGAGGAGACCCTCCAGAAAACGAGCGAGCAAAGCCGGCTCGTTCCAGCCACTGGAGGCAGCAAGAGTGCGAAACTCAATAGAGTAGTCTGTTATGGATCGATTACCTTGACATAGGGAAGACAGGGCCCTGGAAGCCTCCTCCCCAAAAACAGATCGATCAAAAACCCGTATCATCTCCTCCTTAAAGTCCTGATACTGGTTAGTACACTCAGCCCTTGCCTCCCAGATTGCCGTGCCCCACTCACGAGCCCGTCCAGTAAGGAGAGATATGACGTAGGCGACACGAGCAGTGCTCCTGGAGTAAGTGTTGGGCTGGAGAGAAAACACAATATCACACTGGGTGAGGAACGAGCGGCATTCAGTGGGCTCCCCAGAGTAACACGGCGGGTTATTGATTCTGGGCTCCGGAGATTCGAAAGCCCTGGAAGTGGCCGGTGGATCGAGGCGGAGATGGTGAACCTGTTCTGTGAGGTTGGAGACTTGGGTGGCCAGGGTCTCAACGGCATGTCGAGCAGCAGACAATTCCTGCTCGTGTCTGCCTAGCATCGCTCCCTGGATCTCGACGGCTGAGTGGAGAGGATCCGAAGTCGCTGGGTCCATTCTTGGTCGGATTCTTCTGTTACGGTGCGTGAATGAGGACCCAAAAGCGAATTAACGTAAACAGAGCTTCTTTAATGACAAAACATAGGTAGGCTCAGATGGACCGGCAGATTCCGACAGGACAGGACAAGGTTGCAGCAAACATGACGATAGTCTGGTTCAGGCATGAATAACACAAACAAGAATCCGACAAAGACAGGAGCAAAAACAGAGAGAGATATAGAGGACTAATCAGAGGGAAAAAGGGAACAGGTGGGAAAAGGGGTGACGAGGTAGTTAGGAGGAGACAAGGAACAGCTGGGGGAAAGAGGGGGAGAAAAGGTAACCTAATAACGACCAGCAGAGGGAGACAGGGTGAAGGGAAAGGACAGAAACAAGACACAACATGACAATACATGACAGATATGTTTATTTTTGAACCATTCCATTGTAGATTTTGCTTTATGTTTTGGATCATTGTCTTGTTGGAAGACAAATCTCCGTCCCAGTCTCAGGTCTTTTGCAGACTCCATCAGGTTTTCTTCCAGAATGGTCCTGTATTTGGCTCCATCCATCTTCCCATCAATTTTAACCATCTTCCCTGTCCCTGCTGAAGAAAAGCAGGCCCAAACCATGATGCTGCCACCACCATGTTTGACAGTGGGGATGGTGTGTTCAGGGTGATGAGCTGTGTTGCTTTTACGCCAAACATAACGTTTTGCATTGTTGCCAAAAAAGTTCAATTTTGGTTTCATCTGACCAGAGCACCTTCTTCCACATGTTTGGTGTGTCTCCCAGGAGGCTTGTGGCAAACTTTAAACGACACTTTTTATGGATATCTTTAAGAAATGACTTTCTTCTTGCCACTCTTCCATAAAGGCCAGATTTGTGCAATATACGACTGATTGTTGTCCTATGGACAGAGTCTCCCACCTCAGCTGTAGATCTCTGCAGTTCATCCAGAGTGATCATGGGCCTCTTGGCTGCATCTCTGATCATTCTTCTCCTTGTATGAGCTGAAAGTTTAGAGGGACGGCCTGGTCTTGGTAGATTTGCAGTGGTCTGATACTCCTTCCATTTCAATATTATCGCTTGCACAGTGCTCCTTGGGATGTTTAAAGCTTGGGAAATCTTTTTGTATCCAAATCCGGCTTTAAACTTCTTCACAACAGTATCTCGGACCTGCCTGGTGTGTTCCTTGTTCTTCATGATGCTCTCTGCGCTTTTAACGGACCTCTGAGACTATCACAGTGCAGGTGCATTTATACGGAGACTTGATTACACACAGGTGGATTGTATTTATCATCATTAGTCATTTAGGTCAACATTGGATCATTCAGAGATCCTCACTGAACTTCTGGAGAGAGTTTGCTGCACTGAAAGTAAAGGGGCTGAATAAATTTGCACGCCCAATTTTTCAGTTTTTGATTTGTTAAAAAAGTTTGAAATATCCCATAAATGTCGTTCCACTTCATGATTGTGTCCCACTTGTTGTTGATTCTTCACAAAAAAATACAGTTTTATATCTTTATGTTTGAAGCCTGAAATGTGGCAAAAGGTCGCAAAGTTCAAGGGGTCCGAATACTTTCGCAAGGCACTGTATCTATAATGGTTATGATTAATTGTTGAGCACTGTTGGCATATAGATGAATGCAAACATGCACTACTTGATTAAAAGTATGTGGACACCTGCTTGTCGAACATCTCATTCCAAAATAATGGGCATTAATATGGAGTTGGTTCCCCCTTTGCTGCTATAACAGCCTCCACTTGCCTGGGAAGGCTTTCCACTAGATGTCGTAACATTGCTGTGGGGACTTGCTTCCATACAGCCACAAAAGCATTAGTGAAGTCGGGCACTGATGTTGGGCATTAGGCCTGGCTCGCAGTCGGCGTTCCAGTTCATCCCAAAGGTGTTCGATGGGGTTGAGGTCAGGGCTCTGTGCAGGCCAGTCAAGTTCTTCCACACCGATCTCGACAAACCATTTCTGTATGGACCTCGCTTTGTGCTGATAGGACATTGTCATGCTGACAGGAAAGGACCTTCCCCAAACTGTTGCCTCAAAGTTGGAAGCACAGAATAATTTAGAATGTCGTTTTAAGCTTTAGCATTAAGACTTCCCCTCAATGGAACTAAGGCCCCTAGCTCGAACCATGAAAAACAGCCCCAGACCATTATATTCCTCCTCCACCAAACTTTACAGTTGGCACTGCATTCGGGCAGTTAGCATTCTCCTGGCATCCGCCAAATCCAGATTTATCCGTCGGACTGCCAGATGGTGAAGTGTGATTCATCACTCCAGAGCAAAAGTTTCCACTGCGCCAATGACTGTGAGCTTACACTACTACCGCCAAAAAAACAGTCACATTACTCTTGCAAAATCATTTTAAAATACACTGCTATAACTTTGATTAAGTTGTTAATAATTAATGTCCTAATAATTCAAAAGATTGTTCAGAACACCAGGTGTTTATATCGGCGTATGCTTAATATGATTTTGACCTAACGCCATTTAAAATAAGCAGAGTAAAGTGTTTACATGACATTTGCCATAACCGACCTACTGTCATAATCCGTTTAATATCGATTTATTAGTGCAAGTAAACATGCTGAGTGTGAAGAGGGTACAGAGCTACTGTAATCCAGAGAGCCGAGCTGAGAGCCAACCACTGAGAGGCGCTAGAGAACAGTTGTGAGGCAGAACACAACTCCACTCTGGACCAACTGAGCATAGGGAAAGCCTACACAAAAACTGTGTGCGTGCGTGCGCACCCGTGTGTGTTTGTACAGTACCTGTGTACGCAGAATCTCCCCTTTAGTTAGCTGCATGTCTCCAGTGAGCTCTTTGACAGCAATGCCCAGTGGCTCCATCTGCTTACTGAAGTAGTTCCTCATCTCTGCTGCCAGGGCCTTCATAGGATCTACATACACTATCTACAGAGGGAGGGAGAGACAGAGAGATGGAGGGAAGAGAAGGAACGAGTAGGAGAGAAGAGAGAGAAAGAGGGAGGGAGAGAGATGGAGGGAAGAGAGGGAGTGAGTAGGAGAGAAGAGAGAGAAAGAGGGAGGGAGGGAGAGAGAGATGGAGGGAAGGGAAGGGAGCGAGTAGGAGAGTAGAGAGAGAAAGAGGGAGGGAGAGAGAGATAGAGGGAAGAGAGGGAGCGAGTAGGAGAGTAGAGAGAGAAAGAGGGAGGGAGAGAGAGATGGAGGGAAGAGAGGGAGCGAGTAGGAGAGTAGAGAGAGAAAGAGGGAGGGAGAGAGAGATAGAGGGAAGAGAGGGAGCGAGTAGGAGAGTAGAGAGAGAAAGAGGGAGGGAGAGAGAGAGGGAAGAGAGGGAGCGGGTAGGAGAGTAGAGAGAGAAAGAGGGAGGGAGATAAATATATATAGAGAAAAGGGAGAACGGTGTGCAGGGAGGGGAGAAAGAGAGAAAGAAAGTGAGAGGAAGTGAAAGGTCACGGTCATGATAAATGAGTGTACAGCAGAGTATCACTAGTTCCCTAGCAACCAGCATAAATCACTATTTATTGAAAAATATGAAACAGGCCACTTAGATTAAGAAAAGTTTAATGGAGATGTACTGTATGAGAAAGTGGCAATCCTTGCTGGCTGGCATTGGGTGTGTGGTGTTAGAATGTGTGTGTATTAGAACATGTGTGTGTGTGTGTGTGTGGGGGGGGGGGGGGGCTTTATAAGGACAACCAATAATACATGTGTTCTACTGTATGTTTGTATGTCTCGCTCACACACACACACAGCTGAGTGGTACCTTGAACTCATCCATTTGATGACCCCTGTGCTGTCTGATCTCATGGAGGCCTGTCAGAAACAGATGAGCAGGTTCTCATTGGTGTTGTAGGCTGTCTCAAACACTATGGACTGGATCCTGTTTAGACGCTGCATCCCCTTAAACACCAACTAACCAACCTGGGGGGAATGAAAGAGGGAGAGAGAGAGAGAGAAACAGAGAGCGAGAGAGACAGAGAGAGAGCAAGAAAGAGAGTGTACTTTAACCATTTGTACATTGTTACAACACTGTATATATACATAATATGACATTTGTAATGTCTTTATTGTTTTTAAACTTATGTATGTGTAATGTTTACTGTTAATTTTTATTGTTTATTTCACTTTTGTATATTATCTACCTCACTTGCTTTGGCAATGTTAACACGTTTCCCATGCCAATAAAGCCCCTTGAATTGAATTGAGAGAGACAGAGAGAGAGCGAGAGATAGACAGAGAGAGAGAGCGAGAGAGAGACAGAGAGAGAGCGAGAGAGAGCGAGAGAGACCGAGAGAGAGCGAGAGAGACAGAGAGAGAGCAAGAGAGAGCGAGAGAGACAGAGAGAGAGCTAGAGAGAGACAGAGAGAGAGAAAGAGAGAGAGCGAGAGAGAGAGATAGAGACAGAGAGAGCGAGAGAGAGCGAGAGAGAGCGAGAGACAGCGAGAGAGAGACAGAGAGAGAGCGAGAGAGAGAGAGACAGAGAGAGAGCGAGAGAGAGACAGAGAGACAGCGAGAGAGACCGATAGAGAGTGAGAGAGACAGAGAGAGAGCGAGAGAGAGAGACAGAGAGAGAGAGAGAGAGAGCGAGAGAGTGAGAGAGAGACAGCGAGAGAGCGAGAGAGCCAGAGAGAGCGAGAGAGAGACAGAGAGAGAGCAAGAGAGAGCGAGAGAGACAGAGAGAGAGCGAGAGAGACAGAGAGAGAGTGAGAGAGAGCGAGAGAGAGACAGAGAGAGAGCGAGAGAGAGACTGAGAGACAGCGAGAGAGACCGATAGAGAGTGAGAGAGACAGAGAGAGAGACAGAGAGAGAGAGACAGAGAGAGAGCGAGAGAGAGAGCGAGAGGGAGAGATAGAGAGAGAGCAAGAGAGAGTGAGAGAGAGCGAGAGAGAGACAGAGAGAGAGCCAGAGAGAGTGAGAGAGAGACAGAGAGAGACAGAGAGAGAGCGGGAGAGAGCGGGAGAGAGACAGAGAGAGAGCGAGAGAGAGTGAGTGAGATAGACAGAGAGAGAGAGACAGAGAGAGCGAGAGAGAGAGACAGAGAGAGAGCGAGAGAGAGAAAGAGAGAGAGTGAGAGAGAGAGACAGAGAGAGAGCGAGCGAGAGACAGAGAGAGAGCGAGAGAGAGAAAGAGAGAGAGTGAGAGAGAGAGACAGAGAGAGAGCGAGCGAGAGACAGAGAGAGCGAGAGAGAGAGAGCGAGAGAGAACGAGAGAGCGAGAGAGACCGAGAGAGACAGAGAGAGAGACAGAGAGAGAGCCAGAGAGAGTGAGAGAGAGACAGAGAGAGACAGAGAGAGAGTGAGAGAGAGACAGAGAGAGAACGAGAGAGAGACAGAGAGAGAGCGAGAGAGAGCGAGAGCAGAGCAGAGGTCAGATTCAGATGGGCTCCTGCATTTTTCAGCATTTTCTTTAAAAAAGATAGATTATAATAATAATAATAATCTAATAATAATAAAATGTTATTTGTCACATACACATGGTTAGCAGATGTTAATGCGAGTGTAGCGAAATGCTTGTGCATTAGGAGTTAGATAAACTTGGATTTTTTTGTCAGGAACACATACTGGATTCTACCCTCTTCAACATAACCCCTACTTCAAATCAAAACTTAAAAACCTACAACCTGATTTTGGACGGAATTACGGAATCACCTGGAAGGTTCACTACAACCAAGGATTTATTACCCTATACAGCAAATTCTCTGGAAAACAACAGAAACCTGAAAACACCATCCAACCTGGAACTGAGTGAGTAATGTTTAGTCTGAAACTATATTTTATTTCCAAAAGCCAAGAAGGAAAATACACAACATTACTTTATAAGGACTGAATTCTAACATAATTCTGCCAAGCTTGATACAGCTTCAACTAGCACTGACGTGTCAAGTGAGAGGTGTCAAAGGCCATTAGCCCAACAATGGCAGGAGAGTCACACAGTCTACCCCAACCAAATGGAGAGGCCTAAGAAGCTCCCTCCCGCTGTTCAGAGGTAATTAAAATACAGTACCCTGTGCATGTAAAGAATGATAAGGCAAGAAAAGACCACAAGAAGAAGCTCCTTATGGAAAATCAAGAGACACTTTTTGATGACTATTACAAAAATGGGAACATCACCAACCTTATCTTCCACACAAACCATCCCCTGGCATGGCACAGTGCTATATTAGCACACTACCCCTTTGTTAAGAGAGGGGGGGGTTAACGAAGGGGTGGAAACTCAGAATACTTGATAACGAGGACTCTGAGTCAGGTAATATAATAATCTATAAGTCCAGGAACAGTAATGGTACAGGGTGACCCCAAACAGTTTCAGCTGGACTTTCACCTAATCAAAGAATTAGCCCAGCAGGAGAAGCTCTCCCTTGATAAAGATACCCCCACCCCGAGCGGGTCAGACCAGACCTCTTCATTATGTAACCCCACAGACGAGCAACCCCCAGCGGAGAGTCAACCTCCCAGCACAGATTACCACTCCCTCATTGAAATGAAGGACAAATTCACCCAGCTGGCGATAAGGCAGTTGGAGCTGGAACAGCAGGTGATTACACTTCAGTCAGCACAAACCCAGACAACAGTCCAGCACAACAACACCCCCTTAACCGGACCCGGAGAGCTGGAGGTGGACAGAGACACATCTGCACTCTGGACTGTGGTGAGACAACTTCAACAGGAGAAAGAGCAGAATCTGGAGAAGAACAGAGCATTAGAGGAGAGGATCAGACTGCTGGTGGAGGAGAGGTTGAGGGGGATGGAGGAGAGGGTGAGGGGGACGGAGGAGAGGTTGAGGGGGACGGCATGTGACAGAGAACAACCAACTAGAGAGGTGGCCACCCCCACAGAGAAGCCAGCAGAACAGCCCACCTTAGCACCTGACAAAAGTCTCGACACCACAGCAGAACAGTCCACACCAGACCCTGACCATAGAGTCGACATCACAGCAGAACAGACAAATGAAGAACCACAAGCACCCCCCCTGTCAGTCACCCTGATAGCCCTTCTGACAACCCACTCACACCCACTGAGGACAAACACAAGACACAGATTGTACTACTTATGGACTCAAATGGGAAATATATAGAAGAACATTTTTTTTTCTCCCAAACACAGTGTGTCTAAACTCTGGTGTCCAAACACCCAGCGGGCCCTCGACCTTCTGTCTGAGGACCAACTAGGTTCACCCAGCCACATAATAATACACACAGGCACAAACGACCTGAGAGCACAGCAGGAAAGGGTGGCCACAGCACTGAAGGGAGTGATTGAAAAGGCTTCTTCTACTTTCCCCAACGCACAAGTGGTTCTCTCCACCCTGCTACCACGAAAAGACTTCCACCCTGCCACAATACAGCGAGAAAAAGCAAGTATTTCCCGTGACTGTGCCTCAAAACCAAATGTTTTCCTGGCCCACTCCACCCTGGACTTGAACAGCCTCTATGACCAGGTCCACCTCTACAAGGCAGCAGTGCCCACCTTTGCCCGGACTCTAAAGGACATCGCTCTCAAACGTATCCCCAACACTTCACACAGGAGCAACAGATCAATAGACACCCCACCCAGACCAGCGAGACACCCTCCCAGACCTGCAGGACCCCCTCCCCCCCCTGGACCTACACATAGAGGACCCACACCAAGAGGAATTACATCCAGACCACAGTACACCCAGACACATCCACACCCCCACCCCCACCCCAACCAATCAACACCCCCCCACGTCAACCATGCCCACACCCCATTTAGGCCCCCTCAGATCAGACCTATGCCACTCCTGCCCACCCCATGCACCCCACCCCTGCAAAGAGGGCCTCAACATGGAAGCCACACATACGCCCAGGTAGTGAGCGGGCAAACAGTCCCAACCCCCACTCTCACACTCGCCCAAGCCAATGGCATGTACCAGATGCTCAGCAGGCTTTGCTCACACTTACTGGCCTGAGGCCAAACCTGACCAACAACATTGGACACTCTATGGAACAAAAAGCCTTCACTATATCATCCTGGAATATCCAAGGCCTGAGGTCATCTGTCTTTGGCCTAAAGAGCAGAAACCCGGACTTCACCAAAGAAATCGGTAATACAGACATTGTCATCCTGCAAGAAACCTGGTATAGAGGAGACGGACCCACTGGTTGCCCTCTAGGTTACAGAGAGCTGGTAGTCCCATCCACCAAACTACCAGGTGTGAAACAGGGAAGGGACTCAGTATGCTAATTTGGTATAGAGCAGACCTAACTCACTCCATTAAATTAATCAAAACAGGAACATTCTACATTTGGCTAGAAATTCAAAAGGAAATTATCCTAACAGAGAAAAATGTCCTCCTGTGTGCTACCTATATCCCCCCACTAGAATCCCCATATTTTAATGAAGACAGCTTCTCCATCCTGGAGGGGGAAATCAATCATTTCAAGGCCCAGGGACATGTACTAGTCTGGGGCGACCTAAATGCCAGAACCGGACAAGAACCTGACACCCTCAACACACAGCGGGACAAACACCTGCCTGGAGGTGACAGCATTCCCTCCCACATATGCCCCCCTAGGCACAACTATGACAACATAACCAACAAAAACGGGTCACAACTCCTGCAGCTCTGTCGCACGCTGGGTATGTACATAGTCAATGGTAGGCTTCGAGGGGACTCCTATGGTAGGTACACCTATAGCTCATATCTTGGCAGTAGTACTGTAGACTACTTTATCACTGACCTCAACCCAGAGTCTCTTAGAGCGTTCACAGTCAGCCCACTGACACCCCTATCAGACCACAGCAAAATCACAGTCTCCTTAAACAGAGCAATACTCAATCATGAGGTATCAAAGCCAAAGGAACTGAGTAACATTAAGAAATGCTATAGATGGAAGGAATGCAGTTTGGAAACCTACCAAAAAACAATTAGGCAACAACAAATTCAATCCCTTTTAGACAATTTCCTGGGTAAAACGTTCCACTGTAATAGTGAAGGTGTAAACTTGGCAGTAGAAAATCTTAACAGTATATTTGACCTCTCAGCTTCCCTATCAAATCTAAAAATCTCAAATAGAAAACCGAAGAAAATTAACAATAATGACAAATGGTTTGATGAAGAATGCAAAAATCTAAGAAAGAAATTGAGAAACCTGTCCAACCAAAAACATAGAGACCCGGAAAACCTGAGTCTACGCCTTCACTATGGTGAATCACTAAAACAATACAGAAATACACAACGGAAAAAGAAGGAACAGCATGTCAGAAATCAGCTCAATGCAATTGAAGAATCCATAGACTCTAACCACTTCTGGGAAAATTGGAAAACACTAAACAAACAACAACACGAAGAATTATCTATCCAAAATGTAGATGTATGGGTAAACCACTTCTCCAATCTTTTTGGCTCTATAACAAAGAATAAAGAGCAAAAACATATACATGATCAAATACAGATCTTAGAATCAACTACTAAAGACTACCAGAACCCACTGGATTCTCCAATTACATTGAATGAGTTACAGGACAAAATAAAAATGTCTGCTGTTTGCTGATGATCTGGTGCTTCTGTCACCAACCAAGGAGGGCCTACAGCAGCACCTAGATCTAATGCACAGATTCTGTCAGACCTGGGCCCTGACAGTAAATCTCAGTAAGACCAAAATAATGGTGTTCCAAAAAAGGTCCAGTCACCATGACCACAAATACAAATTCCATCTAGACACTGTTGCTCTAGAGCACACAAAAAACTATACATACCTTGGCCTAAACATCAGCGCCACAGGTAACTTCCACAAAACTGTGAACGACCTGAGAGACAAGGCAAGAAGGGCATTCTATGCCATCAAAAGGAACATAAATTTCAACATACCAATTAGGATTTGGCTAAAAATACTTGAATCAGTCATAGAGCCCATTGCCCTTTATGGTTGTGAGGTCTGGGGTCCGCTCACCAACCAAGACTTCACAAAATGGGACAAACACCAAATTGAGACTCTGCACGCAGATTTCTGCACAACGTAGAACACCAAATAATGCATGCAGAGCAGAATTAGCCCGATATCCACTAATTATCAAAATCCAGAAAAGAGCCGTTAAATTCTATAACCACCTAAAAGGAAGTGATTCCCAAACCTTCCATAACAAAGCCCTCACCTACAGAGAGATGAACCTGGAGAAGAGTCCCCTAAGCAAGCTGGTCCTGGGGCTCTGTTCACAAACACAAACACACCCTACAGAGCCCCAGGACAACAGCACAATTAGACCCAACCAAATCATGAGAAAACAAAAAGATAATTACTTGACACATTGGAAAGAATTAACAAAAAAACAGAGCAAACTAGAATGCTATTTGGCCCTACACAGAGAGTACACAGCGGCGGAATACCTGACCACTGTGACTGACCCAAAATTAAGGAAAGCTTTGACTATGTACAGACTCAGTGAGCATAGCCTTGCTATTGAGAAAGGCCGCCGTAGGCAGACATGGCTCTCAAGAGAAGACAGGCTATGTGCTCACTGCCCACAAAATGAGGTGGAAACTGAGCTGCACTTCCTAACCTCCTGCCCAATGTATGACCATATTAGAGAGACATATTTCCCTCAGATTACACAGATCCACAAAGAATTCGAAAACAAATCCAACTTTGAAAAACTCCCATATCTACTGGGTGAAATTCCACAGTGTGCCATCACAGCAGCAAGATTTGTGACCTGTTGCCACGAGAAAAGGGCAACCAGTGAAGAACAAACACCATTGTAAATACAACCCATATTTATGCTTATTTATTTTATCTTGTGTCCTTTAACCATTTGTACGTTGTTAAAACACTGTATATATATATATAATATGACATTTGTAATCTCTTTATTGTTTTGAAACTTCTGTATGTGTACTATTTACTGTTCATTTTTATTGTTTATTTCACTTTATATATTCACTTTATATATTATCTACCTCACTTGCTTTGGCAATGTTAACACATGTTTCCCATGCCAATAAAGCCCTTGAATTGAATTTAATTTAATTGACAGAGAGAGAGACAGAGAGAGACAGAGAGAGAGCGAGAGAGAGACAGAGAGAGACAGAGAGAGAGCGAGAGAGACAGAGAGAGCGAAAGAGACAGAGAGAGAGCGAGAGAGAGACAGAGAGAGAGCAAGAGAGACAGAGAGAGAGCAAGAGAGACAGAGAGAGAGATAGAGAGACAGAGAGAGAGTGAGAGAGAGAGACAGAGAGAGAGCGAGAGAGCGAGAGAGAGCGAGTGCAAGAGGAGGGAAGATAATAAGAAAAGGTTCAAATCAGAGTAATTATGAGAGTCATTACAAAGACAGACATGGGAGCATAATGATACAAGTCCAACACACACGTCAGGACAGAGCAGATTGGACGGGAGGGATGGTCAGGGTAAAGACTGGCTGTCCTTATTGAGAGGGTCACCAGAACATTTGAATGGTTTTAGATGAGTCACACAGTGGAAAGAACACTCTGACAAACCACTCCCCCCCACATACACACGAGTGTAAACCTATCTACCACTGATTGACGGACCATTTCCCTAGTTCTATAGGGCAGGTTTTCCAACTGGTGGCCCACGGGCCAAATGCTTTTATAAGGCTTCCCCAAGTCTGAGCAAAAAAGCAATTTAGCAAAAAAGTATTTATTTAGCATTTTTGGGAGAATTTGAATTGTTGCACACAAAAGCTGTAAAAACACCAGGAAATTAGCTCCAAGTGATTTTAAATGAAAGTATTCCCAATAGAGAAACACATGATCGTATACAAACGAAAACAAAGGTTTTAAATTATTATGTTTTAGTCAAACATATTTGTTTGCGCTTCTTGTGGTCAATTTTCAGTCTACAAATTATTTGCAATTATGTTCCGGCCCCACAAGCATCCGCTCAAGAAAAAAAATTGTCCCGAGGCTGAATCTAGTTGATGGTCCCTGCTATATGGGGGGGTGATTTACTGTTGCCTAGGGGGTGGCTGCAGACAGGGTGTGGGAAGGGCTTTGACTGCCAGTGGGAGAGAGGTTAAATCCTGAGTGGTGGGAACAGCTGTCAGTCAACCTGCCCACCACCTGGCTTCTCCATGGCAACAGAGTGTGGGTGAAAGACAGGCCTTCCGGCGACCGACGTTGATAAGGAGAGAAATGGACCTTCTGAAAGACAGCAACCGTGACCAGTCGACCGCCCACTACTCGGACACACACACGGACACACGCGAAAACACACAAGACATTCAGTCGTCAGAGTGGGCAGTTAACTGCTCCGGCCACCCACACTCCTGGGGAAAAAGACACATACAGTCGGCAGTGTATTTGATACACTGTATTTGATACACTGCCGATTTTGCATGTTTTCCTACTTGCAAAGCATGTAGAGGTCTGTAATTGTTTTTATCATAGGTATACTTCAACTGTAAGAGACGGAATCTAAAACAAAAATCCAGAAAATCACATTGTATGATTTTTAAGTAATTAAATTGCATTTTATTGCATGACATAAGCATTTGATCACCTACCAACCAGTAAGAATTCCGGCTCTCACAGACCTGTTAGTTTTTCTTTAAGAAGCCCTCCTGTTCTCCACTCATTACCTGTATTAACTGCACCTGTTTGAACTTGTTACCTGTATAAAAGACACCTGTCCACACACTCAATCAAACAGACTCCAACCGCTCCACAATGGCCAAGACCAGAGAGCTGTGTCAGGACATCAGGGATACAATTGTAGATCTGCACAAGGCTGGGTTGGGCGACAGGACAATAGGCAAGCAGCTTGGTGAGAAGGCAACAAGAAGTTCAAGATGACGGTCAATCACCCTCGGTCTGGGGCTCCATGCAAGATCTCACCTCGTGGGCATCAATGATCATGAGGAAGGATGACCTGAAGAGAGCTGGGACCACAGTCTCAAAGAAAACCATTAGTAACTACGCCGTCATGGATTAAAATCCTGCAGCGCATGCAAGGTCCCCCTGCTCAAGCCAGCGCATGTCCAGGCCCGTCTGAAGTTTGCCAATGACCATCTGGATGATACAGAGGAGGGATGGGAGAAGTTCATGTGGTCTGATGAGACAAAAATAGAGCTTTTTGGTCTAAACTACACTCGTCGTGTTTGGAGGAAGAAGAAGGATGAGTACAACCCCAAGAACACCATCCCAACCGTGAAGCATGGAGGTGGAAACATAATTCTTTGGGGATGCTTTTCTGCAAAGGGGACAAGACGACTGCACCGTATTGAGGGGAGGATGGATGGGGCCATGTATTGCGAGATCTTGGCCAACAACCTCCTTCCCTCAGTAAGAGCATTGAAGATGGGTTGTGGCTGGGTCTTCCAGCATGACAACGACCCGAAACACACAGCCAGGGCAACTAAGGAGTGGCTCTGTAAGAAGCATCTCAAGGTCCTGGAGTGGCCTAGCCAGTCTCCAGACCTGAACCCAATAGAAAATCTTTGGAGGGAGCTGAAAGTCTGTATTGCCCAGCGACAGCCCCGAAACCTGAAGGATCTGGAGAAGGTCTGTATGGAGGTGTGGGCCAAAATCCCTGCTGCAGTGTGTGCAAACCTGGTCAAGAACTACAGGAAACGTATGATCTCTGTAATTGCAAACAAAGGTTTCTGTACCAAATATTAAGTTCTGCTTTTCTGATGGATCAAATACTTATGTCATACAATAACATGCTAATTAATTACTTAAAAATCAACCGTCTCTCACAGTTGAAATGTATATATGATAAAAATTACAGACCTCTACATGCTTTGTAAATAGGAAAACCTGAAAAATCGCCAGTGTATCAAATACTTGTTCTCCCCACTGTAACTGCAGGTTCAGGTGTATGCTCTGTCCCCGTCTGTCCATCAAACTCACACACTTTATAGCCTTTTACTTCGTGCTCCCTCTCTCAACTCTTTCTCTACCTCTCAGAGTGGATCAGGATGTCTAGAGCTTAGACAGCAATATCATTTATTTAAGGATTCATTAAAAATATGCCATCACTCTACTCTTCCTCCCAGTTTCGCTCTGACACTCAGAAAAATAAAGAATGAGTGCTGCGTGTCATCCAGGGGCTGGGGCCAAAGAGGAGAGAAGAGGCAGAAGTCAGCCCTGACAACCCAACCCAACTCTGATGAAGGCAGGAGTCAGCCCCGCGGCCCTGACAACTGAACCCAACTCTGATGAAGGCAGGAGTCAGCCCCGCGGCCCTGACAATCCGACCCAACTATGATGAAGGCAGGAGTCAGCCCCGCAGCCCTGACAACCCAACCCTGATGAAGGCAGGAGTCAGCCCTGCGGCCCTGACAACCTAACCCTGATGAAGGCAGGAGTCAGCCCCGCGGCCTTGACAACCCAACCCTGATGAAGGCAGGAGTCAGCCCCACGGCCCTGACAGCCCAACCCAACTCTGATGAAGGCAGGAGTCAGCCCCGCGGCCCTGACAATCCAACCCAACTTTGATGAAGGCAGGAGTCAGCCCCATGGCCCTGTCAACCCAACCCAACCCAACTCTGATGAAGGCAGGAGTCAGTACCGTGGCCCTGACAACCCAACCCAACTAGGATGAAGGCAGGAGTCAGCCCCGTGGCCCTGACAACCCAACTCTGATGAAGGCAGGAATCAGCCCCGTGGCCCTGACATCCCAACTCTGATGAAAGCAGGAGTCAGCCCCGCGCCCCTGACAACCCAACTCTGATGAAAGCAGGAGTCAGCCCCGCGGCCCTGACAACCCAACCCTGATGAAGGCAGGAGTCAGCCCGCGACCCTGACAACCCAACCCAACTATGATGAAAGCAGGAGTCAGCCCCGCGACCCTGACAACCCAAATCTGATGAAGGCAGGAGTCAGCCCCGCGGCCCTACAACCCAACCCTGATGAAGAAAGGAGTCAGCCCCGCGGCCCTGACAACCCAACCCTGATGAAGGCAGGAGTCAGCCCCGCGGCCCTGACAGCCCAACCCAACTCTGATGAAGGCAGGAGTCAGCCCCGCGGCCCTGACAATCCAACCCAACTTTGATGAAGGCAGGGGTCAGCCCCATGGCCCTGTCAACCCAACCCAACCCAACTTTGATGAAGGCAGGAGTCAGCCCCATGGCCCTGTCAACCCAACCCAACCCAACTCTGATGAAGGCAGGAGTCAGTACCGTGGCCCTGACAACCCAACCCAACTAGGATGAAGGCAGGATTCAGCCCCGTGGCCCTGACAACCCAACTCTGATGAAGGCAGGAGTCAGCCCCGTGGACCTGATAACCCAACCCAACCCTGATGAAGGCAGGAGTCAGCCCCGCGGCCCTGACAACCCAACCCAACTCTGATGAAAGCAGGAGTCAGCCCCGTGGCCCTGACAACCCAACCCTGATGAAGGTAGGAGTCAGCCCCGCAGCCCTGACAACTCAACCCAACTATGATGAAGGCAGGAGTCAGCCCCTTGGCCCTGACAACCAAACCCAAATATGATGAAAGCAGGAGTCAGCCCTGCGGCCCTGACAACCCAACCCAACTCTGATGAAAGCAGGAGTCAGCCCCGCGGCCCTGACAACCCCAACCCTGATGAAGGCAGGAGTCAGCCCCGCGGCCCTGACAACCCAACTCTGATGAAGGCAGGAGTCAGCTCCGTGGCCCTGACAACCCAACTCTGATGAAAGCAGGAATCAGCCCCGTGGCCCTGACTTCCCAACTCTGATGAAAGCAGGAGTCAGCCCCGTGCCCCTGACAACCCAACTCTGATGAAAGCAGGAGTCAGCCCCGCGGCCCTGACAACCCAACCCTGATGAAGGCAGGAGTCAGCCCGCGGCCCTGACAACCCAACCCAACTATGATGAAAGCAGGAGTCAGCCCCGCGACCCTGACAACCCAAATCTGATGAAGGCAGGAGTCAGCCCCGCGGCCCTGACAACCCAACCCTGATGAAGAAAGGAGTCAGCCCCGCGGCCCTGACAACCCAACCCTGATAAAGGCAGGAGTCAGCCCCGCGGCCCTGACAATCCAACCCTGATGAAGGCAGGAGTCAGCCCCGCGGCCCTGACAATCCAACCCAACTTTGATGAAGGCAGGGGTCAGCCCCATGGCCCTGTCAACCCAACCCAACCCAACTCTGATGAAGGCAGGAGTCAGTACCGTGGCCCTGACAACCCAACCCAACTAGGATGAAGGCAGGAGTCAGCCCCGTGGCCCTGACAACCCAACTCTGATGAAGGCAGGAGTCAGCCCCGTGGACCTGATAACCCAACCCAACCCTGATGAAGGCAGGAGTCAGCCCCGCGGCCCTGACAACCCAACTCTGATGAAGGCAGGAGTCAGCCCCGCAGCCCTGACAACCCAACCCTGATGAAGGTAGGAGTCAGCCCCGCAGCCCTGACAACCCAACTCTGATGAAGGCAGGAGTCAGCCCGGCGGCCCTGACAACCCAACCCTGATGAAGGCAGGAGTCAGCCCCGCGGCCCTGACAGCCCAACCCAACTCTGATGAAGGCAGGAGTCAGCCCTGCGGCCCTGACAATCCAACCCAACTTTGATGAAGGCAGGGGTCAGCCCCATGGCCCTGTCAACCCAACCCAACCCAACTCTGATGAAGGCAGGAGTCAGTACCGTGGCCATGACAACCCAACCCAACTAGGATGAAGGCAGGAGTCAGCCCCGTGGCCCTGACAACCCAACTCTGATGAAGGCAGGAGTCAGCCCCGTGGACCTGATAACCCAACCCAACCCTGCTGAAGGCAGGAGTCAGCCCCGCGGCCCTGACAACCCAACCCAACTCTGATGAAAGCAGGAGTCAGCCCCGTGGCCCTGACAACCCAACCCTGATGAAGGTAGGAGTCAGCCCCGCAGCCCTGACAACCCAACCCAACTATGATGAAGGCAGGAGTCAGCCCCTTGGCCCTGACAACCAAACCCAAATATGATGAAAGCAGGAGTCAGCCCTGCGGCCCTGACAACCCAACCCAACTCTGATGAAAGCAGGAGTCAGCCCCGCGGCCCTGACAACCCCAACCCTGATGAAGGCAGGAGTCAGCCCCGCGGCCCTGACAACCCAACTCTGATGAAGGCAGGAGTCAGCTCCGTGGCCCTGACAACCCAACTCTGATGAAAGCAGGAGTCAGCCCCGCGACCCTGACAACCCAAATCTGATGAAGGCAGGAGTCAGCCCCGCGGCCCTACAACCCAACCCTGATGAAGAAAGGAGTCAGCCCCGCGGCCCTGACAACCCAACCCTGATGAAGGCAGGAGTCAGCCCCGCGGCCCTGACAGCCCAACCCAACTCTGATGAAGGCAGGAGTCAGCCCCGCGGCCCTGACAATCCAACCCAACTTTGATGAAGGCAGGGGTCAGCCCCATGGCCCTGTCAACCCAACCCAACCCAACTTTGATGAAGGCAGGAGTCAGCCCCATGGCCCTGTCAACCCAACCCAACCCAACTCTGATGAAGGCAGGAGTCAGTACCGTGGCCCTGACAACCCAACCCAACTAGGATGAAGGCAGGATTCAGCCCCATGGCCCTGACAACCCAACTCTGATGAAGGCAGGAGTCAGCCCCGTGGACCTGATAACCCAACCCAACCCTGATGAAGGCAGGAGTCAGCCCCACGGCCCTGACAACCCAACCCAACTCTGATGAAAGCAGGAGTCAGCCCCGTGGCCCTGACAACCCAACCCTGATGAAGGTAGGAGTCAGCCCCGCAGCCCTGACAACTCAACCCAACTATGATGAAGGCAGGAGTCAGCCCCTTGGCCCTGACAACCAAACCCAAATATGATGAAAGCAGGAGTCAGCCCTGCGGCCCTGACAACCCAACCCAACTCTGATGAAAGCAGGAGTCAGCCCCGCGGCCCTGACAACCCCAACCCTGATGAAGGCAGGAGTCAGCCCCGCGGCCCTGACAACCCAACTCTGATGAAGGCAGGAGTCAGCTCCGTGGCCCTGACAACCCAACTCTGATGAAAGCAGGAATCAGCCCCGTGGCCCTGACTTCCCAACTCTGATGAAAGCAGGAGTCAGCCCCGTGCCCCTGACAACCCAACTCTGATGAAAGCAGGAGTCAGCCCCGCGGCCCTGACAACCCAACCCTGATGAAGGCAGGAGTCAGCCCGCGGCCCTGACAACCCAACCCAACTATGATGAAAGCAGGAGTCAGCCCCGCGGCCCTGACAACCCAACCCAACTCTGATGAAAGCAGGAGTCAGCCCCGCGGCCCTGACAACCCCAACCCTGATGAAGGCAGGAGTCAGCCCCGCGGCCCTGACAACCCAACTCTGATGAAGGCAGGAGTCAGCTCCGTGGCCCTGACAACCCAACTCTGATGAAAGCAGGAATCAGCCCCGTGGCCCTGACATCCCAACTCTGATGAAAGCAGGAGTCAGCCCCGCGCCCCTGACAACCCAACTCTGATGAAAGCAGGAGTCAGCCCCGCGGCCCTGACAACCCAACCCTGATGAAGGCAGGAGTCAGCCCGCGGCCCTGACAACCCAACCCAACTATGATGAAAGCAGGAGTCAGCCCCGCGACCCTGACAACCCAAATCTGATGAAGGCAGGAGTCAGCCCCGTGGCCCTGACAACCCAACCCTGATGAAGAAAGGAGTCAGCCCCGCGGCCCTGACAACCCAACCCTGATGAAGGCAGGAGTCAGCCCCGCGGCCCTGACAGCCCAACCCAACTCTGATGAAGGCAGGAGTCAGCCCCGCGGCCCTGACAATCCAACCCAACTTTGATGAAGGCAGGGTTCAGCCCCATGGCCCTGTCAACCCAACCCAACTAGGATGAAGGCAGGAGTCAGCCCCGTGGCCCTGACAACCCAACTCTGATGAAGGCAGGAGTCAGCCCTGTGGACCTGATAACCCAACCCAACCCTGATGAAGGCAGGAGTCAGCCCCGCGGCCCTGACAACCCAACTCTGATGAAGGCAGGAGTCAGCCCCGCAGCCCTGACAACCCAACCCTGATGAAGGTAGGAGTCAGCCCCGCAGCCCTGACAACCCAACTCTGATGAAGGCAGGAGTCAGCCCCGCGGCCCTGACAACCCAACCCTGATGAAGGCAGGAGTCAGCCCCGCGGCCCTCACAGCCCAACCCAACTCTGATGAAGGGAGGAGTCAGCCCTGCGGCCCTGACAATCCAACCCAACTTTGATGAAGGCAGGGGTCAGCCCCATGGCCCTGTCAACCCAACCCAACCCAACTCTGATGAAGGCAGGAGTCAGTACCGTGGCCCTGACAACCCAACCCAACTCTGATGAAGGCAGGAGTCAGCCCCGTGGCCCTGACAACCCAACTCTGATGAAGGCAGGAGTCAGCCCCGTGGACCTGATAACCCAACCCAACCCTGATGAAGGCAGGAGTCAGCCCCGCAGCCCTGACAACCCAACCCAACTCTGATGAAAGCAGGAGTCAGCCCCGTGGCCCTGACAACCCAACCCTGATGAAGGCAGGAGTCAGCCCCGCAGCCCTGACAACCCAACCCAAATATGATGAAAGCAGGAGTCAGCCCTGCGGCCCTGACAACCCAACCCAACTCTGATGAAGGCAGGAGTCAGCTCCGCGGCCCTGACAACCCAACCCTGATGAAGGTAGGAGTCAGCCCCGCAGCCCTGACAACCCAACTCTGATGAAGGCAGGAGTCAGCCCCGCAGCCCTGACAACCTAACCCTGATGAAGGCAGGAGTCAGCCCCGCAGCCCTGACAACCCAACTCTGATGAAGGCAGGAGTCAGCTCCGTTGCCCTGACAACCCAACTCTGATGAAGGCAGGAGTCAGCCCCGTGGCCCTGACAACCGACTCCAAATGTGACGAAAGCAGGAGTCAGCCCCGCGGCCCTGACAACCGAACCCAAATATGACGAAAGCAGGAGTCAGCTCCGTGGCCCTGACAACCGAACCCAAATATGACGAAAGCAGGAGTCAGCTCCGTGGCCCTGACAACCCAACTCTGATGAAAGCAGGAATCAGCCCCGGGGCCCTGACAACCCAACCCTGATGAAGGCAGGAGTCAGCCCCGCGGCCCTGACAACCCAACTCTGATGAAGGCAGGAGTCAGCCCCGTGGCCCTGACAACCGAACCCAAATATGACGAAAGCAGGAGTCAGCCCCGCGGCCCTGACAACCCAACCCAACTCTGATGAAAGCAGGAGTCAGCCCCGCGGCCCTGACAACCCAACCCAACTCTGATGAAAGCAGGAGTCAGCCCCGCGGCCCTGACAACCCAACCCAACTCTGATGAAAGCAGGAGTCAGCTCCGTGGCCCACACAACCAAACTCTGATGAAGGCAGGAGGAGGAAAAGTTTAAATTATTAATGCATCAAATAGCGACTTTATTAGAGTCCACTTAAGCCGCTGATCGTGGTTACACCATGAGAGAGAGGGAGAGAGAGATCTATATATCTATACACACACACGAACACAAAATATAAATGCAACATGTAAAGTGTTGGTCACATTTTTTATGAGATGAAATAAATTATCCCAAAAATGTTCCATATGCACAAAAAGCTTCCAATCACAAGCCACGATAATCCATCTATCTAACAGGAGGGATCGTATGAGGATGGGATGGGAGGGGGGGGGGGGGGGGGTGTGCTCAGGAGTATTTCTGTTTGTAATAAAGCCCTTTTGTCAGGAAAAACTAATTATGATTGGCTGGGCCTGGCTTCCCAGTGGGTGGACCCCAGTGCGCCCTTACCCAGTCATGTGAAAACCATAGATTAGGGCCTAATGAATTTATTTCAATTGACTGATTTCCTTCGATGAACTATAAGAAAGTAAAATAGTTTAAATTGTTGCATGTTGCATTTATATTTTTGTTCATTTATTCAGAGAGAGAGCCAAAGAAATAGTAATACAAAGAGGTAGAGAGAGAAAAATAAAAAAGAGGGCAAAAGAGAGAAAGGAGATACTATACACACCATCTTGACACATCTTTGAACTAAGCGAGTAAAGGAATGGATATTAGTGCAGTTTGTTTTGTACCCATCCTTTCTCTCTAGTCTAAATGACTGTAGGGCTGACTTCCTCTCATCCTCTCTCCCTGGCGAGTTGAGCGTCCTCCTGTCTAACCAATTATTTCCCCCAAGGCCAAGTCCTGAGAGCACCAACCAATTTATAAATATGCATTTCTGAATTAGGAGCGGCCCAGTTTCACCCTCTTCCGCACGGCTCCTGCACACGCAAGCAAGCAAGCACACACGCAAGCAAGCCCACACGCAAGCAAGCACACACGCAAGCACGCACACAAGCAAGCACGCACACAAGCAAGCACACACAATTGCCAGGACTCAAACACACACTGTGCCGCTGTGGCAAACACGTTCACTTTAAGCAGCTAGACCCCCTTTTGTTTTGATTTATCGACTTTGTCTGTAGATAACGAGGAGCCAGTGTCCCAAACTCCTTAAACATGCTAATTCATGCAAATGTATGCCTGTCACAATATTCACCTTGAGGTAACGCATACATGTTGTAAATATGACGTTTTTGAAAATGTTCAGCGCTTTTGTTTTTCATTTTTTTCATTTCTTAAAATGTCTCTGGCTGGCTTCATTGTTAATCAGATGTATGCACTGTAAATCTTCCAATAGGAGATGCAGCTGTCCCTGCCAGGAGTAGTCTCCGGGGTCCAAGCAGCAGTAACTCACTGAAGAGGTAACGTTACTGTAGGCAACTTGAGATACCATCATATGCAGCTGTTAACATAACATTCATTTAATTAAAATCCCTGTCTCCAAGCAACAAACACCAGCATGGTTATACATCTTCAGTGAAACACCACAAATATAGCTAACAGTTGAAACATTTGTATTTTATTTAACCTTTATTTGACTAGGCAAGTCCATTTAGAACAAATTCTTATTTACAATGATGGCCTACAGTTAACCACATCTAAGAGAAACTACCAACAGTAGACACCATAACTCACGTTTAAGAGAAGAACATTCTATACGGTTGTTTTATCAACTGGCCTCAGTTTGTTGGAGTTATTTCCTGTCACTGAGTTTATGAACAGGCCTGCGATCAGTCAATCAGTGTGCACACTGGGATTATCACATTAACTCATAGAAACAAACTTTGAGTAACAAAATCAATTTGACATCACCAGGCAAGATTCCAACTCAATTACGACGACAAGTCTTAAACACACTTAATCCCCCAGACATTCAAAAAGAGAATACACCTCGAGAACCAATCTCAAATTCCAGTTTCTCTCACCCCTGGGGTTGAAAAAACTTTCCCAATATCCCCAGGTTTTCCAGAAACCGTGGTTGGAATATTCATGGAATCCTCCAACTGGGATTTCTGGAAAACCTGTGAATTTGGGGAAAGTTACTGGAATGTCCCAGCCCTACTCCCCCACAAAGACAGACCCATCCAGGATGTCAACCAAGTGGTGCTGATGTGAGGTCCTCTGAGGTCCAGAGGGGGCTGGGAGCAGAAGCATAACATTTGTGAAAGAACTTCTCTCCCGAACCTCTGCTCATTTTAAAACGTGTTTGACCAAAAATACATTTTGGAAAATTGTTTAACCAAAATTCCATTTGAAGGGGCCATCTCAAAAATGTCCTAGATACGACTGCCTCATTCCAGCTTCGTTGCCACCTATTTATCATCATCATCATGTACAACTGACTAATCCAACTACCAACCTAAAACATCACTTTACATTCTGCTACACCCATGTGCCTTTTCATTTATATTTATTTCACCTTCATTTAACCAGGTAGGCCAGTTGAGAACAAGTTCTCATTTACAACTACGACCTGGCCAAGATAAAGCAAAGTAGTGCGACAAAAACAACACAAAGTTACACAAACAAACGTACAGTCAATAGCACAATAGAAAAAACAATGTATGTACAGTGTGTGCAAATGTAGAAGAGTAGGGAGGTAAGGCAATAAATATGCCATAGAGGCAAAATAATTACAATTTAGCATTAATACTGGAGTGATAGATGTGCAGATGATGATGTGCAAGTAGAGATACTGGTGTGCAAACTAGCAAGAAGATAAATAACAATATGGGGATGAGGTAGTTGGGTGTGCTATTTACAGATTCACTGTACCTGTACACAGCCATCGGTAAGCTGCACTGACAGCTGTTGCTTAAAGTTAGAGAGGGAGAGGATGCCTGGTCGTTCTTTAAAATTAATTTCCTCAACATCTTAGATAATAAGCATGCCCCGATCAAAAAATGCAGAACTAAGAACAGATACAGCCCTTGGTTAACTCCAGCACAAAAACATCCTGTGGCAGACTGCAATAGCATCGAATAGTCCCCGCGATATGCAACTGTTCAGGGAAGTCAGGAACCAATACACGCAGTCAGTCAGGAAAGCAAAGGCCGGCTTTTTCAAGCAGAAATTTGCATCCTGTAGCTCTAACTCCAAAAAGTATTGGGACACTGTAAAGTCCATGGAGAACAAGAGCACCACCTCCCAGCTGCCCACTGCATTGAGGCTAGGTAACAGGGTCACCACTGATAAATCCATGATAATCCAAAATTATCCCCCCCCTCCTTCACCCAAATCCGGACAACAGATGTTCTGAAAGAACTGCAAAAACCTGGACCCATACAAATCAGCTGGGCTAGACAATCTGGACCCTCTCTTTCTAAAACTATCCGCCGCCATTGTTGCAACCCCTATTACTAGCCTGTTCAACCTCTCTTTTGTATCGTCCGAGATCCCTAAAGATTGGAAAGCTGTTGCGGTCATTCCACTCTTCAAAGGGGGTGACACTCTAGACCCAAACTGCTGTAGACCTATATCTATCCTGCTCTGCCTCTCTAAAGTCTTCAAAAGCCAAATTAATAAACAGATCACTGACCATTTCGAATCCCACCGTACCTTATCCGCTGTGCAATCCGGTTTCCGAGCTGGTCATGGGTGCACCCCAGCCATGCTCAAGGTACTAAACAATATTATAACCGCCATCGATTAAAGACAGCACTGTGCAGCCATCTTCATCGACCTGGCCAAGGCTTTCGAATCTGTCAATCACTGTATTCTTATCGGCAGACTCAATAGTCTTGGTTTCTCAAATGACTGCCTCGTCTGGTTCACCAACTACTTTGCAGACAGTGTTCGGTGTGTCAAATCGGAGGATCTGTTGTCCGGACCTCTGGGAGTCTCTATGGGGGTACCACAGTGTTCAATTCTCGGGACGACTCTTTTTTTACGTATATATCAATGATGTCGCTCTTACTGCGGGTGATTCCCTGATCCACCTCTACGCAGACGACACCATTCTGTATACTTTTGGCCCTTCCTTGGACACTGTGCTATCTAACCTCCAAACGAGCTTAAATGCCATACAACATTCCTTCCGTGGCATCCAACTGCTCTTAAACACTAGTAAAACCAAATGCATGCTTTTCAACCGTTCGTGAGATTAAAATATATACGAAATACATACAAACAAAATGAGGAAGAAAACTATATTGACATGGGACAAGACGTGACAAGACAAAACACACGTCCGACTGCTACGCCATCTTGGATGTGCCTAACCCAGTGACTAAAAATGTTGTTAGTTCCAGATGTCTAATAGAGAACCATACACATCTGTGGTCAACGTAGCAGCAAGATTAAATTCAGTTCCTAATGAGGCCAGCTGTGTGGAGCCCAACTGTAGCCCGTCTCTAAAACCCAGCTGGCTAAATCATCACTGTGAACACACTGTTAAAGTGAGCAAGCTGGATGGAACGTGACCGTTCGACACAGATTTTGTGGGAGTATCGAACCCATCAAGGCCCAGAACACCTGTGTGTTGTGTGTATTCCAATCCCAGTCCGTACTATGTCGTGTGTGTGTGTGTGTGTGTGTGTGTGTGTGTGTGTGTGTCCCAGTCTCGGTTCATACAGTGTAGTCTGTGTGTATATATCTCCCAGTCCGTACTGTGTGGTGAGTGCGATGGAAGCTGGCAGGCTCATTATCAGAGTGCTAGCCCTGCCTACGGCCATATGTGCCAACCAGGCTGACTGGGAATAAACTGCCAATATAGAACCAATCCACCAGCCACTCTAAACTCACTAATTGGAGCCTCAAAGATCCCAGTAATGATTCTACAGCTAAATCTAAAACACCTACCAAGCAGTCTCTGTCCAATTACCTCCCTGTCCTAGTTTTAACATACAGTGCTTTTGGAAAGTATTCAGACATCTTGACTTTTTCCACATTTTGTTACGTTTTAGCCCTATTCTAAAACGGATTCAATTGTTTTTTCCCCCTCATTAATCTACACACAATACCCCATAGTACCCCACATTACCACATAATTGCACCTTTGGCAGCAATTACAGCCTTGAGTCTTCTTGGGTATGACCCTACAAGCTTGGCACATCTGTATTTGGGGAGTTTCTCCCATTCTTCTCTGCAGATCCTCTTAAGCTCTGTCAGGTTGGATGCAGAGCATCGCCGCACAGCTATTTACAGGTCTCTCCAAAGATGTTCAAGTCCGGGGCTCTGGCTAGGCCACTCAAGGACATTGTGCATAGGGTCATTGTCCTGTTGGAAGGTGAACTTTCACCCCAGTCTGAGGTCCTGAGCACTCTGGAGCAGGTTTTCATCAAGGATCTCTCTGTACTTTGCCTCGATCCTGACTAGTCTCCCGGTCCCTGCCGCTGAAAAACATCCCCACAGCATAACGCTGCCACCCCCATGCTTCTCCGTAGGGATGGTGCCAGGTTTCCTCCAGGCATGTAGGCCAAATAGTTCAATCTTGGTTTCATCAGACCAGAGAATCTTGTTTCTCATGGTCTGAGAGTCTTTAGCTGCCTTTTGGTAAACTCCAAGCGGGGTGTCAAGTGCCTTTTACTGAGGAGTGGCGTCCTTCTGGCCACTTTACCATAAAGGCCTGATTGGTAGAGTGAGGCAGAGACGGTTGTCGTTCTGGAAGGTTCTCCCATCTCCACAGAGGAACTCTGGCGCTCTGTCAGAGTGACCATTGGGTTGTTGGTCATCTCCCTGACTAAGGCCTCTCTCCCCCGATTGCTCAGTTTGGCCGGGAGGCCAGATCTAGATCTGAGCTAAAATTTCGAGTCTCATAGCAAAGGGTTTGAATACTTACAGTTGAAATCGCAAGTATACATACACCTTAGCCAAATACATTGAAACTCAGTTTTTCACAATTCCTGACATTTAATCCAAGTAAAAAATTCCCTGTCTTAGGTCAGTTGGGATCACCACTTAATTTTAAGAATGTGAAATGTCAGAATAATAGTAGAAATAATTATTTATTTCAGATTCCATTTCTTTCATCACATTCCCAGTGGGTCAGAAGTTTACATACACTCAATTAGTATTTGGTAGCATTGCCTTTAAATTGTTTAACTTGGGTCAAATGTTTCGGGTAGCCTTCCACAAGCTTCCCACAATACGTTTGGTGAATTTTGGCCCATTCCTCCTGACAGAGCTGGTGTAACTTAGTCAGGGCTTTGTGATGGCCACTCCAATACCTTGACTTTGTTGTCCTTAAGCCATTTTGCCACAACATTTGAAGTATGCTTGGGGTCATTCTCCATTAAGGAACAACCATTTGCGACCAAGCTTTAACTTCCTGACTGATGTCTTGAGATGCTTCAATATATCCACATCATTTTCCTTCCTCGTGATGCCATCTATTTTGTGAAGTGCACCAGTTCCTCCAGTAGCAAAGCAACACCACAACATGATGCTGCCACCCCACGGTTGGGATGGTGTTCTTCAGCTTGCAAGCCTCCCCCTTTTTCCTCCAAACATAACAATGGCCATTATGACCAAACAGTTATATTTTTGTTTCATCAGACCAGAGGACATTTCACCAAAAAGTACGATCTTTGTCCCCATGTCCAATTGCAAACCATAGACTGTCTTTTTATGGCGGTGTTGGAGTAGTGGCTTCTTACTTGCTGAGCAGCCTTTCAGGTTGTGTCGATATAGGACTCATTTCACTGTGGATATAGATACTTTTGTACCTGTTTCCTTCAGCACCATCACAAGGTACTTTGCTGTTCATTGATTGATTTGCACTTTAAGTACGTTAATCTCTAGGAAACAGAACGCGTCTCCTTCCTGAGCAGTATGGCGGCTGCGTGGTCCCATGGTGTCTATACTTGCATACTATTGTTTCTCCAGATGAACGTGGTACCTTTAGGCATTTGGAAATTGCTCTCAAGGATGAACCAGACTTGTGGAGGTCTACAATTTATTATCTGAGGTCTGATTTCTTTTGATTTTCCCATGATGTCAAGCAAAGAGTTTGAAGGTAGTCCTTGAAATACACCAACAGGTACACCTCCAATTGATTAAAATGATGTCAATTAGCCTATCAGAAGCTTCTAAAGCCATGACATCATTTTCTGGAATTTTCCAAGCAGTTTAAAGGCACAGTCAACTTAGTGTATGTCAACTTCTGACCCACCGGAATTGTGATACAGTGAATTATAAGTGAAATAATCTGTCTGTAAACAATTGTTGGAAAAATTACTTGCGTCGTGTACAAAGTAGATGTCCTAACCAACTTGCCAAAGCTATAGTTTGTTAACAAGAAATTTGTGGAGTGGTTGAAAAACAAGTTTTAATGACTCAAACTTAAGTGTATGTAATCTTCCGACTTCAACTGTATGTAAAGAAGTAATTGTTTTTTTATTTTTAATACAAGTGCAAAGAAAAATCTGAAAACCTGTTTTCGCTTTGTCATTATGGGGTATTTTGTGTCCATTGATGAGGAAAAAAGTATTTATGTAATTTTAGAATAAGGCTGTAATGTAACAAAATGTGGAAAAGTCAAGGGGTCTGAACACTTTCCAAATGCACTGTACCTGCTCAACTAAAAATGTCCTGTGCAAAGGTGTGTGCGTGTGGCTACTGTATACGTGTAAGCATATACTGTGTGTGAACAGCTAAACTAATTAAATGATGTGCGTGTGTGTGTGGTAATGGGGAGCTAAAAGAAAGTTGTTTGCACGCTATCCTTTTAATTACTTTTCAGTTCCATTTCATTCCATTTGAATTGACAGCTTGATCAACTTTTAATTGCTAGTTTTAGTAAACAGCTTATCAGCCCGCTCCAAGCCCACATACACAGCCCTGAATGACCTGGCCAAACACACACACAAACTGTACTGTGGGGTTTGACAGAGTGAGATGCAGATGCAGCAAACAGGAGGCCCATTAATTTCCCCACAGCACACCAGTAGAAAGAGAGAGAGAGAGCGAGGGAGTTGAAGGGAGAGAGGAGAGGGAGGTGAAGGGAGAGAGGAGAAGGAGGTGAAGGGAAAGAGAAGCAGAGAAAAAGGGAGGGAAATTGAGAAAAAGACAGAGGGTGAGTGGAGAGTGAAAGCGAGGGAGAGAGCAAGAATAAGAGAAGCAATCAATCACCCCATCCTGAGGCACCCATCCTGGGGGCACTGTTACTGGACTCACTCGTGCACACGCGCGCGCCGACTCACCCCTACGCGCGTGCCGACTCACCCTTACGCAAGCGCTCGCCGACTCACCCCCACACGCAGACACACCCCTACGCGGAACTCACCCCTACGCACGTGCCAACTCATCCCCGCGCCGACTCACTCCTACGCACGCGCGCCGACTCACCCCTACGCGCGTGCCTACTCACCCTTACGCAAGCGTGCGCCGACTCACCCCCACACGCAGACACACCCCTACGCGGAACTCACCCCTACGCACGTGCCAACTCACCCCCGCGCCGACTCACTCCTACGCACGCGCGCCGACTCACCCCTACACGCGTGCTGACTCACCCTTACGCAAGCGTGCGCCGACTCACCCCCACACGCAGACACACCCCTACGCGGAACTCACCCCTACGCACGTGCCAACTCACCCCCGCACCGACTCACTCCTATGCGCGCGCACCGACTCACCCCCACACGCAGACACACCCACACACCGGCTCACCCCTGCGTGCGGGCGCCGACTCAACCCCACACGCAGAAACACCCCTACGCGCCGACTCACCCCTACGCGCCGACTCACCCCTACGCGCCGACTCACCCCTACACGCCGACTCACCCCTATGCACACGCACACGCACCGACTCACCCAACCCCACATCCACACACAGACAGACTCACACACGGACTAAGTCAAGTCTTCACGGACTGACGGACTCGCACACACGGATTGACTCACTGACGGACGGACTCAGACATGGACTTACTGACGGACGGACATGGACTCACACACACACAGGCTCTCACACATGGACAGACTCACGGACTCACACAAACAGGCTCTCACACACGGACGGACTTGCGGACTCACACACACAGGCTCTCACATACGGACGGACTCACACACACAGGCTCTCACATACGGACGGACTCACAGATTCACACACACAGGCTCTCACATACGGACGGACTCACAGACTCACACACACAGGCTCTCACACACGGACGGACTCACACACACAGGCTCTCACATACGGACGGACTCACAGACTCACACACACAGGCTCTCACACACGGACGGACTCACAGACTCACACACACAGGCTCTCACACACGGACGGACTCACACACACAGGCTCTCACATGCAGACGGACTCACACGCGGATTTACACACACACATGGATTTACACACAGACTCACACACACACACAGACAGACACACAGACTCACACAAACACACAGACTCACACACACACACAGACAGACTCACACACACAAACAGACTCAGACACACACACAGACAGACACACACACAATCAGACTCACACTCACACACACACAGATAGACAGACACACACACACACACACACACACACACACACACACACACAGACAGACAGACAGACAGACAGACAGACTCACACACACACACAGACTCACACACAGGCAGATTCACACACACACACACACACACACACACACGGACCCCCCCCCCCCCCCCCCCCCCCCCAGACTCACACACACACAGACAGATTCACACACACGGACACACACACACGGACTCACACACACACACACACACACACACACACACACACACACACACACACACACACACACACACACACCACACACACACACACGGACTCACATACACACACAGACTCACACACACAAAGACTCACACACACACAGACTCACACACACACACACGGACTCACACACACACAGACTCACACACACACACGGACTCACACACACACACGGACTCACACACACACACGGACTCACACAGACTCACACACACGCGGACTCACACACACACGGACTCACACGCACACACGGACTCACACACACACACACAACCTGAGAGATAAGTGGCTCTAGATGAGATGTATGCTGCCACTCCCCAAGGCCTCTCCTTTCACATCAGAGATAAGGCTTTAACAAGCCTCTGTCCACCATCTGTGCTCTTTCCACCCCCCACTCTCTCTCTCTGACTGCCTCTCTCATCCCCACACCTGCTTTGCAAGTCTGAGCAAACACACACACACGTGTGCACTGAGGAAACCAAAACTGGATTAGGAAACGTAATCAGGACATATTAATTATGGATGGCACTCCCTGCTCTGTCTCGTGTCCTCCTGCCACAGTCCAGAGCACAGGACCCATGTCTCTCACACTGAAGGGTGAGGTAGAGACACCAACAAGTGGGGGGACACTAATGGGGGAGGGTTGAACATTGAATTAGGAGATAAGAGGAGGGTGGAAACCCTCACTTCATTTAGAAGAGTCTTTGTGCTAAATCCTAGAACTAGAACCGGGCTTACTACACTCCTCTTGAAGGTTTGAACACATGAAGGTCCAAAATCTGCATTCAGTGAGGAGAGAGACACCTAGTCAGGACATGAGGACAGAAGAGTGAGTCCACACACATGATTCCAACCATCATACGCATCACACGCACCACAAGTCCCTCTGACCCTCCCTCTCTATGACAGCAGAGTAGACGGATAACCCTGTCCATCAGTACACAATCATGCCAATGTCTATGAAGAAGACAGGCTAAGTGTTCAATATCCACTTAGGCGAAGAAGCTGCAGGAGAATACACAACCAGAGTTTGGCAGGAAACTCTCCCCCATTCATCACTCATGTTCCTGCCCTTTAAAAAACCCACTAGGGACAGTAAAGACCATCAGCGCAAGCACACACGCCCCTAAATCCTATCGCTCAATTCAGTGCTCCCCTTCGGGAATAACCATATGTCTTAATGTAAGTCAAGTCTTCTTAGAATCCTTGAAGAGGAGGGTGGTCCTGATTAGCAGTTCCTCGGGGGACAGGATGTGTCTGATAGGGTTGCAAAAGCTACCGGTAATTTGACAAAGTTACCAGAATCTTCAGTAATTTTGGTAAAACACAGAAAAGCTATGGCAATGTAATGTAACTTCAGTCATTTATACTTTTAAAAAAAATATATATATATCTAGTATACATTTTTTATCTGTGTCATACTGTCCATGAGTTTCTAGACCATGTGGTTCAAGAGAAAATTGCCTAATTCATTTTAAAAGCATCTAATCAACAATGCCACGAGATGTCTTGTGATAGATTACATAAAATCACTGAAAGATACCAAAATTCTGGTAGTTTACTGGTAAAGTTAGAAATGTTCCAGTAATATACCCTCCCTTTTGCAACCCTAGTCCGTGTCTTCTCAAGCCTCCATGGATATTTCAGTTGATATTTCAGTACATCTATTAGTGCCTGAGTGGAGGGGTTGTTGTGTTGTTTTTCTGTCAGTACTAGGAGGAAAGCCAACCACACACACAAACACACAAATTTATTCACAGAAATTAGGAGGGCTTTTACCAGCGTGACGAGAGCAGGATGCGTAGGCCACTGATTCATTGGTTAAAAGGCCCTCTAATAAATTCCCCACTTTTAATGTTTCACAGTGCTATTAAAGGCTTGCCAGGCCAGGCAGAGCCCTGTTGCCCATTACAGATTTCAATAAATGACAATCTACGCTACGCTGCGTGATGGTGGAGAAAGAAAGGGAAGGGGAAAAAAGCTGACAGGCTTTCGGTTCGGCCTGCCTTGCAAAGCACTGCTCCTAATAGCACATAAAGACTTATTAGCCTCGGTGTTGTGTGCTTGGCGCTTAATAAGAGAGAGGCATATTGTTTCAGAGTAGCATGGCTTAAGTTAATGAATAGAGGAGCTCCTACGCTAGGGGCTAATTCACATCGCTCAGCTGAACAGGCTCCATATCAATCTGGATCAGTCACACGGAGGTTTCAAACAGAACAGGAAGCAGGGAATCTAGCCTGCTGGAGCTAGTGAAGAGACAGGGAGAAGCACAGAACAAAACAATACAAGAAAGAAATATAGAACAACAGATGGCACCTCAGAGAATTCCCTTTTTATTCTCAGTCTCTTTAAAAAAAAAAAACATTTAATGTGGAACTTGTAAATTAATTTTGCGATGGCCAAGGCTGCAGAATGAATAAAATGGTGAAAAGGAGCTTTATTTATTAACTCTCTCTGTAAGACACAACCACAAACTTATCATGCCCTGGTGTACTGTCATTCATTGTTCCCATGAGACAAATAGAAACAGGAAATTTATTTGAGAGAGAGAGAGAGAGGAAGAGATAAATCCTGTCTGTCCATCCCACTTAAAGTAGAGGAGAGCCTCAGACATTGATCACTTCCTTCATGATGAGGACCAAGGGTTCTTCCACAACTACTATCTCATGCAAAGGGTTGTGCTGTTGCATGTGAGGGCTCACATCAGACCTGGGTTCCAATAGTATTTGTCTTATTTCAAATACTACTGAATAGTTTCAAATACGCTTTGAGCAAAAGACTATGCCTACCTTGATTGGGACATGCATGCGTGTGCATATACAACTATGTTTTGCCTCTCTATTCGGGCACTTGGGCAAACCTTCCTCTCAAATACCTGGTCCCTTAGAACACTTACTGTTTGATGTGCCAGGAGGCTCTCCAGAGGCTTGAAGATACAGTGTGAATAGCCGAGAACCAACCCGAGGAGCAAATGTATCAGGTACTGGTGCGGGTAATAGCCAAAGCAGCTGAACCCAGGGCTAGGGGTGAATCCAGGGTTGGAGATGGGGATGAGGAAGGAGACCGGACCTGAGGTATGGGATAGGGCCGGGATGATACCAGTCTCACAACATTTCTTCCATGGCGAAAATGAAAACACAAAGCAGACCAAATTCTTTGGTCCTTTAAAAACCTGCTGTGTGTAAAATGTTGTGTGCTATAGCTTGAAAAATCAATCATTGTGACTCTGGATGACAACATAATTATGTTTGTTTCCAACAGTAGGGCTGTTTTCCTAAAGAAGTTAAATCCACTTAATGTTTTGTTTCCTTGCTGCAATACTGGTATCACCCCAGCCCTAGCGTGGGAGAGAGCTTTTTGAAAGTGATACTCTCACACCCAATCCCAGCCCTAGTGATACTCTCACACCCAATCCCAGCCCTAGTGATACTCTCACACCCAATCCCAGCCCTAGTGATACTCTCACACCCAATCCCAGCTCTAGTGATACTCTCACACCCAATCCCAGTCCTAGTGATACTCTCACACCCAGTCCCAGCCCTAGTGATACTCTCACACCCAATCCCAGCCCTAGTGATACTCTCACACCCAATCCCAGCTCTAGTGATACTCTCACACCCAATCCCAGCCCTAGTGATACTCTCACACCCAATCCCAGCCCTAGTGATACTCTCACACCCAATCCCAGCCCTAGTGATACTCTCACACCCAATCCCAGCTCTAGTGATACTCTCACACCCAATCCCAGCTCTAGTGATACTCTCACACCCAATCCCAGCCCTAGTGATACTCTCACACCCAGTCCCAGCCCTAGTGATACTCTCACACCCAATCCCAGCCCTAGTGATACTCTCACACCCAATCCCAGCTCTAGTGATACTCTCACACCCAATCCCAGCCCTAGTGATACTCTCACACCCAATCCCAGCCCTAGTGATACTCTCACACCCAGTCCCAGCCCTAGTTATACTCTCACACCCAATCCCAGCCCTAGTGATACTCTCACACCCAATCCCAGCCCTAGTGATACTCTCACATCCAATCCCAGCCCTAGTGATACTCTCACACCCAATCCCAGCCCTAGTGATACTCTCACACCCAATCCCAGCCCTAGTGATACTCTCACACCCAATCCCAACCCACTTCATGAAGTACCCTCTCTGGAATAGCAGAATGGGTGTAAAAACTAAATAGTCATAACTCCACTTAACCCACCAGAGGAAGCTAGGGATTGATTGTGGATAGAGTGAGACGTTTCCATGGAAAAAACACTATAAAAATCTGGACATTTACACTTTTAAAAAAGCCTAATGAAGATAATGAGTGACAGGCAGGGAGACAAACACCTGAGCCAGCGTCACAGACACCGCAAAAATAACAACAGCAACCACACATGCATGACCAATCCTTCTCTTAATCAATTTGTCTCAGCCTGTGATCACACACACACAGTATGCCTGTCATCTTGAGTGACAGACAGGTTAAGTGAGGTGAACAGCTACAGGAGTACTCTTCAAATATGACAAAATATGTTCCAAGGTTTAAACATAAATATGATGCCATGTTTGGGAACATCCAGGGGAGTTAATTCCACACTTAGGATTCTACCCAAAATCTATTCAAGATTGAATGTAGTGCATTTCACAACACACTTGACAGAGAATAAATGCCATAACAACTGTTTCTAACATCCCACCATGATCCCATACAGAATGACTCCAGAAGTCTAGATGAAGAACCAGAAGAAAAGACAGTGATGTGATTGAACTGAAGCCAACTGACCACCTCTGCTCTCCCATCTCCCAAATGGCTGGGTGGGGATTGGCTCACCTGTCCATCAGTCCGGTCCACTTCCTTGCTATTGGCTGAGGGAAGATTTGTAAGCCTGTCACTTAGACTGTCACTCGACCTGTCAGTGAGGGAGGAGAAGCCATTGTGGCTCCAGACAGCTGGCTGAGAACTACAGCACTTCCATTAAGACTCAACATCACTCACTGCCAATTACGGCTCCAGAACGCTCCCAGTCGCAGGAATATGGACACCAGGGAGTGAAACTGAGCCCTGGCTGGCACTCACACAGTCACACAGAAACCCTTTACAGTATGTTGCCAGTAAAAAAAATGATCAGCCAATGTTTTTTAGAGCCCAATTCATATAGTCCCATGATTACCATATTCTTGGCCGGGATAAGCCTTGTATATCTCCCGTGCAGATTCTGGCAAGTTTAGGAGAGGAAGTAGATGTGGGCCGATGTGGATGGATATCTATTTCACTAAATCAATTGAATATACACCATCACAAAGAAATATATTACTAAATTGTTTTATGCAGGCCCTAAAACATAAGACTAATAAAATGTATTTTCAAAAGAACAGAATGGCACATTTGTATACAGTGCATATGGAAAGTATTCAGACCCATTGACTTTTTCCACATTTTGTTACCTTATTCTAAAATTGATTAAATCGTTTTTTCCCCCCTCAATCAATCTACACATAATACCCCATAATGACAAAGCAAAAACAGGTATAGATATGTTTTGCAAATGTATAAAAACATTTACATAAAGTATTCAGACCCTTTACTCAGTACTATGTTGAATCACTTTTGGCAGCGATTACAGCCTAGACTATTCTTGGGTATGACGCTACAAGCTTGGGACACCTGCATTTAGGGAGTTTCTCCCATTCTACTCTGCAGATCCTCTCAAGCTCTGTCAGGTTGGATGAGGAGCATCGCTGCACAGCTATTTTCAGGTCTCTCCAGAGATGTTCGATTGGGTTCAAGTCTGGGCTCTGGGCCACTCAAGGACATTCAGAGACTTGTCTCGAAGCCACTCCTGTGTTGTCTTGGCTGTGTGCTTAGGGTCGTTGTCCTGTTGGATGGTGAACCTTCACCCCAGACTGAGGTCCTGAGCAGGTTTTCGTCATGATCTCTATGTACTTTGCTCCGTCCCTTTCCCTTGATCCTGACTATTCTCCCAGTCCCTGCCGCTGAAAAACATGCCCACAGCATGATGCTGCCACAACCATGCTTCATCACAGGGATGGTGCCAGGTTTCCTCCAGATGTGGCACTTGGCATTCAGGACAGAGAGTTCAATCTTGGTTTCATCAGACCAGAGAATCTTGTTTCTCATGGTCAGAGTCCTTTAGGTGCCTTTTGGCAAACTCCAAGCAGGCTGTTGTGCTTTTTATTGAGGAGTGGCTTCTGTCTGGCCACTCTACCATAAAGGCCTGATTGGTGGAGTGCTGCAGAGATGGAAGGTTCTCCCATCTCCACAGAGGAACTCTAGAGCTATGTCTGAGTGACCATCGGGTTCTTGCCAAGGCCCTTCTCCCCCGGTTGCTCAGTTTGGTTGGGCAACCAGCTCTAGGAAGAGTCTTGGCGGTTCCAAACTTCTTCCATTTAAGAATGGTGGAGGCCACTGTGTTCTTGGGGACCTTAAATGTTTTTGGTACCCTTCCCCTGATCTGTTTCTCTACACAATCCTGTCGTCCTGGAGCTTTACGAACAATTTCTTAGACATCATGGCTTGGTTTTTGCTATGACATGCACTGTCAACTGTAGGACCTTCTATAGACAAGTGTGTGCCTTTCCAAATCATATGTCATACATTTAATTTACTACAGGTGGACTCCAATCAAGTTGTAGAAACATCAAGGATGGACAATGGAAACAGGATGCACCGGAGCTCAATTTCGAGTCTCATAGCAAAGGGTCTGAATATTTACATTTGTATTTTTAATAAATTAAATGTAAAAAATTTTTTTGCTTTGTCATTATGGGGTATTGTGTGTAGATTGATGACGAAAAAAGTTATTTAACCAATTTTAGAATAAGGCTGTAATGTAACACAATGAGGGAAAAGTCAGGGGGTCTGAATACTTTCCAAATGCACTTTATGGCTGCAGCATGCACATGAAATCAATAGGTATTTTGTTCATTAAACAGACAAGACACACTTAGACTACCCTAATCACAGTCCACACGCATATATTTTATAGTAGGCTAAGAATATAGGTACCATTGAGAGCCTCTTGACTGGCTGTATCACTACTTGGTATGGCAATAGCACCGCCCTCGATCGCAAGGCGCTACAGAAGGTGGTGCAGACAGCCTAGTACATCACTGGGACAGAGCTCCTTGCCATCCATGATCTCTGTATCAGGTGGTATGAAAGGAAGGCCTGGAAAATTGTTAATGACTCCAACCACCCAAGCCATAGACTGTTCTCTCTGCTTCTGCATGGCAAACAGTCCCGGTGCATCAATTCTGACGCCAACAGGCTCCTGAACAGCTTCAATCCCCACGCCATAATACTGCTAAATACTGTTGCTAACAAACAGCTACATGGACTATCTGAGTTGGCGCTTGTATTTTATTCTTATTTTTGCACTATCTCCATGCACACTCACAGGGACCTACACACTCACACACACTGACACACATATATTTATAATAACTCTTCACACACCCATAAAATCATCATATATGCTGCTGCTACTCTGTTTATCATATATCCTATTACTCCTAATACATACATATACGAAAGTATGTGGACACCCCTTCAAATTATTTCAGCCACACCCGTTGCTGACAGGTGTATAAAATTGAGCACACAGCCATGCAATCTCCATAGACAAACAAGAAGGGAGAAAAGCTTTACAGTTTTAAAGCTAATTTTCTGCAATTCTACACATTTTGACATGACTTATGCCATGTTAATATGATGAGTTACGAACAAAATCAACAGGGGGCCCTGACTGGGTAGGTCTACATTATGTTCACAGTACATGATCCTTGGTTGGCTGAGTGAATTTTTGGGGGGGACTTTCAAGTCGTCAATGTTTTGCTATAACTAGCAGCAAGATAGCCTAATGAACTTTAGAGCTTGTGACGCAATAGGGTAAATGCAGATGGGCAACCTATTTTATGGGCAACCTATTACCTACTATTTATTTCTATCCGCTATGCTGCATCAGGTGGGCTACATCATGTGACAATGCTTATTGATAAAAGTAGGACTGGGACGACACCAAAATATTTGACATACAGCAGGTTTTTAACGGACCAAAGAGTTAGATCTGCTTCCTGTTTCCATGGCAAAAATGAAAACAGGAAGCAGATCTAACTCTTTGGTCCTTTAAAAACCTGCTGTATGTCAAATATTTTGATCTGTATCTTGGAAAATAAATCAATGTGACTGGATGACAACATAATGATGACCGTTTTCAACATTAGGGCTGTTTTCCTAAAGAAGTTAAATCCTCTTTGTGATTTGTTCCCCAACCATGATACTAACGAGTATCGCAATACTGGTATCATCCCAGCTTAACTAAATAGCACACCTGCATGACAATATGTACCAATCGGTTATATTGGGGTCATTTCTGGAGGGGGAATGATGTTTTATTTTTCACTTATGAGTAGAAAGTCCTTTTAAAAAGTAACCAGAACTGACCTTCTCACAGTCATTCTCCCTCCAAAATTGCAAGTCCCTCTGTGATGTGTAGTATGCTGTGTGCGTTTGACAGTGCTGTGTGCCCCCCACCTCCCAAATTCACATGTAGATGGGTTTCTCCTCAAAGCCGATGGACATGGGATCACTAGGAGGAATCTCCACCTCTTCATACATCTTATTATTCTCTCTCTTTATCCCCTCGGGTAACATCAGCTGAACATAACACAAACACATCCCAAATATTAACAACGCACCGCATTACATAAAGGACATTTCCACCCCAATCTATTTATTACCAACTGAACTACATAATATTAAACATTTTACAATACACATAATAAAACAACAAACAGTGCCTCAACCTGAAAACAAACACATTCAAAACATTGCAAAAGTCATGTTCAGATTTGAAAATGTATCAACTTTCCAGTGAACATCATTTCCCCGACCCCACCTGCTCCTACTGAACTGAGGACTAAAGAAACACACCACAGGTTAGTTGATGTAAATAGTGAGTGAAAAATCAGCAAGAACAAAAAAAACAGGATAAAAGCAGTGGCTTGTGGGTAATGTGATGGGTGCTGGTGTGTAATAAAAGGAACTGACTGCCATGAAGGATGGTGGGTAAACAAAGAACTGAAAAGTGTGTGTGCTTGTGTGTGTGTGCACACGTGTGTGTACTTTATGACTTTCCTGCATGTCACTATGAAAGAGAAATGGAAGTAATACAAACTAATACAAAAAAAGCTGTTCATTTTGCCCAATAATACAGGTGGGCAGGATTTGAAAATGTCTTCTAGTCTTGTTATAATCACTTTTTACTTGGATAGAACATGATGGTCTGGAGGTCAAGTGTATAGGGCATAGATTTGGTTTTGGGCAGTACAGGGCTTTGTCCCAAAAGGCTCCCTATTCCCTTATCCCTACATAGTGCAGTACTTTTGACCAGAGCCCTATGGAGCCTGCTGAAAAGTAGTGCATTAAATAAGAAAAGGGTGCCATTTGTGACGCACATCTGGTAATCCCCACATACTGTACCTTGGCTCCCCCTACGAAGGCGGAGGTCTTGGTGGCCTCGGCGTAGCAGTCATAGACGTTGGGGTAGCGGACGCGTTTGTACACCCTCTCTCTGCTCAGCACTGGAGACCACCGTGCTGTCAGCAGGGCCTGCTCTCTGGAGTAACACAACCATTAATCAACCACAACACAACTGTGACACAACAATAACACATCCATAAAACCCATAAAGAAATATATATATATAGTATTTCAACACCAAACATCCACATCAACAGCAGAACAGCCATAGTTACATATGCTTAATGTGTGGTTGGTTGTGATTGGGGATGGATACTAGAGTTGAGAGCTGTTAGACAGGAGAGGTGTGGAGATGTGAGGCTCTGCAGTAATACTATTCTCTGCTAATGTAACGTGGCTTACCTCTCTGTTAATCTCTTCCCTCACACTCTGCCGGATTTGGCCCGGATAAGTTTTTAATTAAACAGATCGCTGCGCTGCTTTTCTATCCTCTGAAAGTAAACTTTCAGAAAGATCCTTTCTTATTTATTTTTTTCAGAAAAAAATGTGACCAGGAGCCGTGTTTTTTTTCTTATAACCTGCAGCCGAGCAGTGATGACAAATGCAGGAGGGTGTTTCCATATGGAAAGAAGATCACATGGGGAGATGTAGAAAAAGAAGTAAAGCAGAGAGAGATGGGAAGAGAGACAGAAGAGAAAGAGATGGGAAGAGAGACAGAAGAGAAAGAGATGGGAAGAGAGACAGAAGAGAAAGAGATGGGAAGAGAGACGAGAAAGAGATGGGAAGAGAGACAGAAGAGAAAGAGATGGGAAGAGAGACAGAAGAGAAAGAGATGGGAAGAAAGAGAAGAGAAAGAGATGGGAAGAGAGACAGACGAGAAAGAGATGGGAAGAGAGACAGAAGAGAAAGATGGGAAGAGAGAGAAGAGAAAGATATGGGAAGAGAGACAGAAGAGAAAGAGATGGGAAGAGAGACAGAAGAGAAAGAGATGGGAAGAGAGACAGAAGAGAAAGATGGGGAGAGAGAGAAGAGAAAGGGGAAGAGCTAGAGTGAGTGAGATTGAGTGTGGTGGTTCACCTCTGAGCTCTCATCTCCTTGGGGTCAAAGTAGAGGTCGGAAGAGGATTCGGTGTCATCCCAGCGTCTCTCTCCCTCTTCCTCATCTCTTTCTCCTTCCCCGACTGGATGGTCACCTGACAGCCGTAGGTGGGCTTGCTGCTCCCCTCTACTCCGCCTCCTTTACGGCTAACATCTAAACACAAGAATAACAGAGACATCAGTAAAATATTACAAACCGACAGTTGGGTCATCACTGATACATTCAATGTTTCTTTGAGCTAGGCTACAATGTTGTATTGTGTAATTGAGCACTTATAATATGGTAACTAAGTTTGGAACAGCATGTACAGTACTGTAATACACAATTTGCCACCGCCTATTGTATACCACCTATACCATACTGCCTATATTATAGCTGAAGGTCTAGGTGAAGTCACCCCACCGTCTACTCTTCAGCTGTGCTGTTTATCAGACATGGTTGCTAGACTGGTCAATAGTTAATGGTGAGAGCCGAGCTGCGATGCAACAGGACTGACAAGTGGCTGTGTGTGTTTTTCCAGACTGAAACAACCATATCTGTTCAGATTCTGGTTGCCACCAGGTGGAAAGGACAATTTGTAACCCCAGGACCTCAGCATTAATTCATATTGTAACGTGTGTGTGTGTGTGTCCTTTACTTAACCTGCATGGTTAAGGGCCCACAGGAGACCACCAGCTCAGCTTGTTGTTGAGCAGGGAGAAAGAGCATCACAGGAGCAAAATAAACCCTAACAGCATACAAGTACAAGTGACGTGAGTAAAATCTATAACTACTTCAACAGAGGACCTACAACCCCAGGGTGGTCTAGACCTTTATCTTTCTAGTGTGTGTGTGTGTGTGTGTGTGTGTGTGTGTGTGTGTGTGTGTGTGTGTGTGTGTGTGTGTGTGAGAGAGAGAGAGAGAGAGTGTGTACTAGGGTTTAATATTTTCCAGAGAATTTACCAATTTTTCTTCCTGAGAAAATGGCAAGAAATTACCAGTATGCCAGTATTCCAGTTGAAACCAGAAGTGCTATTTAAAAGCATATAATACAAGCGAGAGAAAAAAAACTGACGTGATTCTACCACTGTAAATGGAGAAATACACACATGGATCTAACGTAGCCTAGTTTTAAATAACTATTTTACCCAAGTAATCCATTGGTTTTGTTGTTTTCAGTAGTCCATAGTAGACAAATTCACAAAATATTTTTCAAAACAATGAGTCTAGATTTCTAGCTTTGAATGTCCTGATTATTCCTGATGTTCCCAATTGCCCATTTGAGTAAATTCTCCTAATATTCCCCTCTAACTGGATTGAGTGGGCGGTGTGTTGACTTGGTTCAACACATAGGTGTCAAAACTGCTTCAAATATAAAACAGTTGAGATTATTTAGCAGAAAATAATGTTCCTTGAATTGTCAGAGTTTACTGTGACGAAAAGTAGCTAACAGCCATGCTCTGTGTTCTCTCATGTCTCGTCATTGAGCAGAGCAGCCCAAGAGGAGCTGATGCTATATACACAGACATCCAGAGCCGCCATGAGCAGAGCTCATGCACAACGAGCAAGTGACAGACGTAGAGGAGCAGCTAATGGATTTAATAACGAACAAAGTTATTTCTAATTTCGGGGTTTGGGCAAAAGCAATCGGGCCTGGGTAGGGTAGGGCCTGAACATTGCAGGCATAGGTAGGGCTCTATTAAACATCTCAGCAAATCATTTGAATGACACGTCCACCGGTGGTTGAACATCCCAAGAGAGTCAGCTAGAACGTGCTGCTTTAAGTCTCGCATGGTGACGTAATTAGACTTTTTGACAGACGGGGTGTTTCGATATCTAAGATGCAACCGTATGATAAATGAAATTTCGAGACCGTATGCATGGTGGATTGACTAGAAATACACATTAAAATGGATTTAGGGTAAAATTCCCCTTTAAGGTAGGCTAGGCCTATGAAGCACTTTTGGCCGACTGCTCAAATATTATGAGGTCCAGTGAAAATTACATTTGTTTTAGCCTACCTCAGCATTTTGAGGATCAGTAGAGGATGCCTGGATATTTTTTAAAAATGCCTTCCTAACCATCTTAAATAAACATGCCCCATTCAAGAAATTTAGAACCAGGAACAGATATAGCCCTTGGTTCTCCACAGACCTGACTGCCCTTAACCAACACAAAAACATCCTATGGCGTTCTGCATTAGCATCGAACAGCCCCTGTGATATGCAGCTGTTCAGGGAAGCTAGAAACCATTATACACAGGCAGTTAGAAAAGCCAAGGCTAGCTTTTTCAAGCAGAAATTTGCTTCCTGCAACACTAACTCAAAAAAGTTCTGGGACACTATAAAGTCCATGGAGAATAAGAACACCTCCTCCCAGCTGCCCACTGCACTGAAGATTTGAAACACTGTCACCACTGATAAATCCACCATAATTGAGAATTTCAATAAGCATTTTTCTACAGCTGGCCATGCTTTCCACCTGGCTACTCCTACCCCGGTCAACAGCACTGCACCCCCCACAACAACTCGCCCAAGCCTTCCCCATTTCTCCTTCTCCCAAATCTGCTCAGCTGATGTTCTGAATGAGCTGCAAAATCTGGACCCCTACAAATCAGCCGGGCTAGACAATCTGGACCCTTTCTTTCTAAAATTATCTGCCAAAATTGTTGCAACCCCTATTGAAAAGGCATGGTAGGATAGATATAGGTCTGTAGCAGTTTGGGTCAAGAGTGTCACCCCCTTTGAAGAGGGGGATGACCGCAGCTGCTTTCCAATCTTTGGGAATCTCAGACGACACGAAAGAGAGGTTGAACAGGCAACCTCTCTTTCGTGTCGTCTGAGATTCCCAAAGATTGGAAAGCAGCTGCGGTCATCCCCCTCTTCAAAGGGGGTGACACTCTTGACCCAAACTGCTACAGACCTATATCTATCCTACCATGCCTTTCTAAGGTCTTCGAAAGCCAAGTCAACAAACAGATTACCGACCATTTCGAATCTCACCATACCTTCTCTGCTATGCAATCTGGTTTCAGAGCTGGTCATGGGTGCACCTCAGCCACGCTCAAGGTCCTAAATGATATCTTAACCGCCATCGATAAGAAACATTACTGTGCAGCCGTATTCATTGATCTGGCCAAGGCTTTCGACTCTGTCAATCACCACATCCTCATCGGCAGACTCGACAGCCTTGGTTTCTCAAATGATTGCCTCGCCTGGTTCACCAACTACTTCTCTGATAGAGTTCAGTGTGTCAAATCGGAGGGTCTGCTGTCCGGACCTCTGGCAGTCTCTATGGGGGTGCCACAGGGTTCAATTCTTGGACCGACTCTCTTCTCTGTATACATCAATGAGGTCGCTCTTGCTGCTGGTGAGTCTCTGATCCACCTCTACGCAGACGACACCATTCTGTATACTTCTGGCCCTTCTTTGGACTCTGTGTTAACAACCCTCCAGGCAAGCTTCAATGCCATACAACTCTCCTTCCGTGGCCTCCAATTGCTCTTAAATACAAGTAAAACTAAATGCATGCTCTTCAACCGATCGCTACGTGTACCTACCCGCCTGTCCAACATTACTACTCTGGAAGGCTCTGACTTAGAATACGTGGACAACTACAAATACTTAGGTGTCTGGTTAGACTGTAAACTCTCCTTCCAGACCCATATCAAACATCTCCAATCCAAAGTTAAATCTAGAATTGGCTTCCTATTTCGCAACAAAGCATCCTTCACTCATGCTGCCAAACATACCCTTGTAAAACTGACCATCCTACCAATCCTCGACTTTGGCGATGTCATTTACAAAATAGCCTCCAATACCCTACTCAACAAATTGGATGCAGTCTATCACAGTGCAATCCGTTTTGTCACCAAAGCCCCATATACTACCCACCATTGCGACCTGTACGCTCTCGTTGGCTGGCCCTCGCTTCATACTCGTCGCCAAACCGACTGGCTCCATGTCATCTACAAGACCCTGCTAGGTAAAGTCCCCCCTTATCTCAGCTCGCTGGTCACCATTGCATCTCCCACCTGTAGCACACGCTCCAGCAGGTATATCTCTCTAGTCACCCCCAAAACCAATTCTTTCTTTGGCCGCCTCTCCTTCCAGTTCTCTGCTGCCAATGACTGGAACGAACTACAAAAATCTCTGAAACTGGAAACACTTATCTCCCTCACTAGCTTTAAGCACCAACTGTCAGAGCAGCTCACAGATTACTGCACCTGTACATAGCCCACCTATAATTTAGCCCAAACAACTACCTCTTTCCCTACTGTATTTTATTTATTTATTTATTTTGCTCCTTTGCACCCCATTATTTTTATTTCTACTTTGCACATTCTCCCATTGCAAATCTACCATTCCAGTGTTTTACTTGCTATATTGTATTTACTTTGCCACCATGGCCTTTTTGCCTTTACCTCCCTTATCTCACCTCATTTGTTTACTTCGTATATAGACTTGTTTATACTGTATTATTGACTGTATGTTTGTTTTACTCCATGTGTAACTCTGTGTCGTTGTATGTGTCGAACTGCTTTGCTTTATCTTGGCCAGGTCGCAATTGTAAATGAGAACTTGTTCTCAACTTGCCTACCTGGTTAAATAAAGGTGAAATAAAAAATACAAATAAAAAAAATTCTCGCCTTTGTACCTGGCTATTGGGGGGATTTGGGGAGGTTGTGGTTGTTTTTACTTCATTATAACCTGCTTATTGTGGTGACTGTCGCAGGGAACATCAGCTTCTAAACTAACAGGCCTAAACTAGCGGAGATTCAGCACCATGGATAGCTCAGTTAATCAACTGCCCGCAAATCTGACCAGCAGCCCACCGTGTGGCCGCTTTTGTAATCATAACATCATGAAACAATGGTGCAAATGTCGATTTCCTTAAGCGCTTTTGTGGACACAGTATCTGCTGTTTTGTGATTAGCACCCGTTTGTATTTCAGCCTCTGCCAGTGCCACATTAGTGGTGATTTGAATGTGAGATTGAGATTTAGATTGTGTACGGTAACGGCATCGAGAGGTTGCGTGTAGCCTGCACATATAGTAAGCAATTAAATTTTTAGAAGCCATGCAGCCTCAGGGATGTTTTCTATTGGGGACTTTGTGATGAGTGAATATGGTAGGCTGCTAGCGTTGACTGGTTTAATGTATGAATGAAGCCAGAAATTTGATACATCGCACGTGCATATTTTGTTTCTCTCTTCTGCATATCATCTCACCAGTTGTGATAAGTTGAGGGATTCTTGGGGAGGGTAGGCTATGGCCATTTTTGGGGGAGCGGATCTGTATAGCCCGCAGGCCTACTTGTTGTTTGCAATGGAATGGTAGGAGAACCCATTACACGCAGCCCTTTGAATTTATGTCGACTTTGTGAATGTAAATAGGCCTACGGTAGGCTACAACAGCACGCACACAATCACACACTGAGCGCTGATGATTGATCATGCAGATAGCAGAGCAGGCCACAGAGAAGCCAGAGATGGACACAAAATAGAATTTAACAGTTCAATTTCACGTCACGCTGTTCATATAAATAATGTATTATAATGTACCGGTTTCTCGCCATTATGTATCCCTGGAAACGAGAATGTTGTGAGAGAGTGTGGCACAGCGAGTGTTAAAGCCCCCAGAGACTGCCTCCCTGACCGAGTCACAACAGTTCAATAGAAGACAGAATTGCTCTTGAAAACAGATGAGATGTGATGATTGTCCTGAGGTCTCGGCTGATTGTCTGAATGATCTTATCTTTATCTCCTCTAACGGCTCTAGCTGCTGCACCCCCCCCCCCCCCCCCCTTCCCCCAGTACCTCTCTTCACTCCAACATTCCTTCATTCTTGATGCGCCTATTCATCTAGCCTAATCTATTCCCTCTCCCTCCCTCTCTTTCCAGCTCTCTCTCATCAACTCCTACTACAGCTTTCAGAACAGTGATTGCCACCAGGACTCATGCAATTATTTTAATTTTCAAAGTACGACTAGGGCTGGAATATTCAATGTATAAGCGCAGAGGTTTATGGATGAAGACCGTCATGAAAATAACCGTCATAAATGTTTTAAAAAATATATAATAAAATAACTTCTGTGCGTGGAACGAACCTGAAGACGGGCGGGGCATTCGTGTGGTTGAGTCCGTTTCAGCCGTTACATGGACTCTTAACAACGCGATGAGACGTTGTTGCTCCTTGCTGAAACAAGCAAATTAGACTTCAGTTGCCTAGGCAACGCACACCACAACGCAGCAGCAGACATAGAAAATAGAATGAATAGAGAGCATGCTTGGAAACTCTAAACCTGGCAATTTGACTGGTAAACTCATGGGTAGCCTACACTCACAATAGTCCAAGTTGATATTCACACAATAATTAGGAATTTCCCTCACCCACAAATTGGGGAAAACATTATTTCCACTGACGCCCAGTTATACAGAAATAACAAAACATGCCAGAAATCAGGGCAAAAATCCCAACCTACAGTTTGCAATGCTCCCATGTTGGGAAAAAGAGCCTGTGAAAAGAGCCCTGTGGCTTCAGGCTATTTGGTGTGGGATAGTAGGAAATGTGTGGACCCGGTGTCCTAGTACGCTACAGTTGTCTGTATGTGTGTAATACATTTAATCTCAGGTAAGACATTTAACTTGTTTAGTGTAGTCCATTTGTAACTCCACTCACTACATGAACCTGTAAAGTCTGTTTGTTTGTGTTGTTGGTCTAGGCTAGCTTAATGTTCCTGACGGTAGTTAGCTAACACTCACTCAGGTGGCTGCTAGCACAGTCATAAAAAGGGGCATTTGGGAAGCCCTACAATATTGCGATTTTCTAAGTAGTGAGAATGCTCGGGAGCAGGCAACATTGAAAAGTAATCTTCAGACATGTTGTACTTTTCTTAATTGTACACTGAACAAACACAACATTTAAAGTGTTGGTCCCATGTTTCACGAGCTGAAATAAAAGATCACAGAAATGTTCCATATGCACAAAGTTTATTTTGCTCAAATTGTGTGAACAAATTTGTTTACATCTCTGTTAGTGAGCATTTGTCCTTTGCCAACATAATCCATCCACCTGACAGGTGTGGCTTATCAAGAAGATGATTAAAACAGCATGATCACACAGGTGCACCTTGTGCTGGGGGGGGGGGGGGCAAAAAAAAAAGGCCATTCTAAAATGTGCAGTTTTGTCACAACACAATGCCACAGATGTCTCAAGTTCTGAGAGAGCGTGCGATTGGAAAGTTGACTGCAGGAATGTCCACAAGAGCTGTTGCCAGAGAATTTTTGTTTTATTTTTCTACTATAAGCCTTTTTAGAGAATTTGGCAGTACATTCAACCGGCCTCACAACCGCAGACCACACGTTACCATGCCAGCCTAGGACCTCCACAACCAGCTTTTTCACCTGCAGGATCATCTGAGGCCAGCCACCTGGAGAGCTGATGAAACTGTGGGTTTGCACAACTGAAGACTCTGTCAGAAACCGTCTCAAGGAAGCTCATTTGCATGCTCGTCGTCTTGACCTGACTGCAGTCAGGCGTTGGACTTCAATGGGCAAATGTCCACCGTTGATGGCTCTACACGGATGAATCCCAGTTTCAACTGTACCGGGCAGAAGGCATGTATGGTGTCGTGTGGGCGAGCGGTTTGCTGATGTCAACGTTGTAAACCGTGTCCCATGGTGGCATTAGTATTATGGTATGGGCAGGCATTAGCTATGTATACCGAACACAATTGCATTTTAGCGAAGGCTATTTGAATGCACAGAGATACCGTGACGAGATCCTGAGGCCCATTGCCCTGCCAAATATATGTCGCCATCCCCTCATGTTTTAGCATGAAATTGCACGGCCCCATGTCGCAAGGATCTGTACACAATTCCTGGAAGCTGAAAATGTCCCAGTTCTTCCATGGCCTGCATACTCACCAGACGTCCCCTATTGAGCATGTTTGGGACGCTCATGTGAATTCCATAGATTAGGGCCTAATACATTTATTTCAATTGACTGATTTCCTTATATGAACTGTAACTCAGTAAAAGCTTTGAAATTGTTGCATGTTGCGTTTACATATTTTTTCTGGGTAGTTTTGTAATTGACTAAAACAAGCAGACAACAAGAACATTTTGTTTAAAAAAGATGAAGTTCTTGCTGTGAGCCAAATGGGGTAACCACAGGTTGTTTTCCCCACAGGCGGGCAGGACCGTGACGCTCCATCTATCTAATACCGACTGGGACTATGGCTACCAGGTATTGTGATGTTATAATTTCCATGATAATGTAAAATTGCATTCAAATTATGTGAGCTGATGTGGCTTATGCAATGGACTGTATTTTTTGTAATGTCAGTTGAATCAACAAATCACAACACACATATTTTAATTTCTGCTTTGCGCCTATGGGTACACTCACAATGGCAGCCATTCCACCCATTATGCCATCATTGACTTGAATGGGGATGCCTTTTCAAATAATTATATTTCAATTCCAGTAGTGAGTAGTGAGGACTGGAGGAGAGGAGAAAATATGCTTTAAAATGTTTTATATATTATGACGGACATGGTCATTTGGCCAATTACTGTTTCCTAAAATTCCATGACCGTCACAGCCCTAGGTACGACAATTTTCCTCAAACATAGCCTACAGTACACAGAATCAGACATGCACAGACAAAGTCATTTACATGCAAACAGGATGGAATACTTACACTGGGGATGGGGGGACATGACCGACCCCCCCCACCCCCACCCCTCCAAGAAGGAGAGTGATGAAGTGCTGCATCAGATAATCAGGCCTCCACAATCACCTGACCTCAACCCAATTGAGATGGTTTGGGATGAGTTGGACCGCAGAGTGAAGGAAAAGCAGCCAACAAGTGCTCAGCATATGTGGGAACTCCTTTAAGACTGTTGGAAAAGCATTCCAGGTGAAGCTGGTTGAGAGAATGCCAAGCATGTGCAAAGCTGTCATCAAGGCAAAGGGTGGCTACATTGAAGAATCTAAAATATATATTTGTTTAGTACTTTTTGGTTACTACATGATCCCATATCTGTTATTTCATAGTTTTGATGTCTTAACTATTATTCTACAATGTAAAAAATAGTAAAAATAATAAAAACCCTGGAATGAGTAGGTGTGTCCAAACTTTTGACTGGTACTGTATATCACCAGTAGTAACATTTCTAATCTGCTATGTTTATTTGGTTATGGTAATTTATGTTAATACATTCAATATATTATTGTTACAGTCATTTACCGTTCTCATTGTTAGAGTGGACATGTGTTTTGCAGAAATCACTACCTATGCTACACTTGAATGAAATAAACTAAAACCTGTTTCTCAACATTTACGGGTTTTGTCAATTTATTAATTGTCTCTTTGAAAAGCTCCTGTCAATGTTGAATAAGAACGCACACCTGATTACGCATATAGAAGTAGGACTAGTCTAACCTGGCCTGCGCACAAATGTAGGCCTATAAATGAGCCCATTTGGGGTTGTCTGATAGTATTTCTGACTGTCTTAATTTAGCACCACTGTGTGGTGCTTCTCAAAGTAATTTTTCTTCACCTCAAACAGCAAGTAAACAAAGTCTGTTTTTAGAATCAAATGAGAATGATAAAAGTTCCTGAAAGCATTTTAACAATATTTCCAGCTCTCTCCCTTTCGATAACCACTTGGCATGAAAGGGAAAAATGTAATGCTCTGATCCAGTGAAAACATCATAAAATACTCGATTACTTCTTATCCCTTGCACAAATAGCCTACAGCTGTGTCTGTCCCAAGCTCATTGGCGTGGGAAACTCTGGGGGTCCAGAATATTTTATACGTCTCAAGTTTGCTAGCACAAGTTTTGGGGCGACCCAGTTGATACGTATCAAGTCTGTTGCAGACCATGCGTTAGTCAATGTGATTTATAGGATATTTATTTCATATCAGGATATTTTCTACCTGCAGGCTGCAATGTTTTGAGATTGGCTTTATGTAGGCTATTTTTACATAGTTTGCAATGGCAATAAAAGTTACTTTTAGACTGGTATAATTATCCTTTAGATATAATGTAGATTAACCACAGACAATGATGATGAGATACAAATACTATTACAAATGAACTGAAACTGTTCCACGAATTTGCGCATATGAAAATCCTAACTGGCATGCAGATTGGTAGAAATGATAAATTGGCACTCCAAATGGATAAGGTTGCCGACCGCTGGTGTTGCCCATTACCGGCAAGTTCAGGAGCATAATGGCAGAATTTGCGAAGACCAGCAGCAGAAGGAGGATAGGGAACAGGTTTTTTTTCTTCTGGTTAGGCTATCTTGATCTCTGGCTCCCTCTTCAGTCATTTGTGTGTCTTCATTATTTAATCAAAAAGCATGCTGAAAGCATCAGACAAAAGAAAATACTAATTTTGGTCGACCAAGATTATTTTTATTTGGGGACAGCCTAGTAGAAATGCAGGAAATGAGCTTTCGATAAACACCCCCCCACCACCCCCACCACCACGCACGCACTTCTAAAACCAAAGTTGCTCCCCTGCATGCACAGAAAGAAAAACAAACAAAGTCACACATACATACACACACAAACAGACTGATAGACAGACACAACTGGAGGCTATTCATGTCAGGTTTGAACTGACAGCTGGTTCTGGCTGGAACCACCAGTACCAACCCACCTGCGGAAGCTTCAGGGATCCCTACTAAACTGGATACAAACTCGAACACACACACACTAAAACAAACACAGCTGTAGGGTTCACATGGCTACTAGACTGGGCAGGTTAACCACAGACGTCTTCCCTTCCCGCCCAGCGAGAGAGGCTTGGCTCCAGTTGCCAGATGCCGATCTTGACCTGCTAATTAGACTCTTCCTCATTACTGCTGCTGCTTGGTTAGTTATGAGCAGAAAGGCAGGTTTAATTGGAAGCTCTACCTTACGACAGGGCACACTTCCAATCACCCCCTAACCCGTCCTTCTTTACTGTCTGCTGGGAATAATATCACACACAGGGATTATTGTAAACTAGGGTCAATATGGAGACTGGGTTCAGTGAAGATTAAAGTGTCCTGGAACAACACACTCCTTGCTGGTGAACCAACAAGCTGTGGATGGATGAGAAGAGGCCTGTCTGGGAAACCTCTGCTCCATGGGAGAGCAGCAGGGCTTCTGCCTGGCAGGAGTCCAGTCCCAGACACTGCTGTGCAGAGGAGGCTGGTGGGAGGATAGGAGAATGGACTCATAATGGCTAGAATGAAATAAATGGAACTAAGTCAAAAGTGATTTCCATATGTTTTATACCATTTCATTAATTCAATTTCAGCCATTAGAATGAGCCGGTCCTTCCCAAATCTAATCCTCCTTCCCTCACGTCACTTCCTGTTGCACGCGGAATGAGGAAGAGCTTGGTTTTGTTCGTTTGGAAAGTTTGTTGTTTGAAAGTGTATTGGAAAGTTCTTGGTAGCTAGCTAGCTTCTTAGTTTGGATCACACAACCCAGTTGGCATCAGTTGCTGGGACTGCTTGTCTCTTTCCAATGATCCTGCCGACCAAGGATGGGTCTGTGGAGATATTTTGCGTCGCGGCTAGCCTAGCTGCATATCAAGCTAGTGGGGTTTTCTTAAACGCAGCCTGTGATGCGGTTAGCCATTGTGGCTGGGACCGCGGATTGTCCTGGGATTGTGTCTGTCTAGATCCCTGCTGTATGTTATTTTCAATCTTCCCCGTGACCTGCCCTGTCTGGAACTGCAAGGAATAACAGCATAACCTAAGTTGCTAGCAACCATGACAAAGACCAAAGCTGGTGGGAGTACCGTTGAGGACAGTGGTGTCTCTCTATCACACGTGAAGGATCTTTTAAACTAACAAAAAGAGACTTACCCACCACCGGCCCAGGAAAACCCACCACCGGCCCAGGTGATAGGCCCAGGCAAATAGTGGTCAAGTTCCCGAGGTTCAAGGACAAGGTAGCGGTTCTGGAAAGAGCCAAGAACATTAGAGGAACTTATATCTTCCTCAACAAGGACTATCCTGAAGCTGTATGCCAGAAGATGAAAGATCTGATCCCAGCCATGAAAGCTGCCAGAGCGCGTGGGGACATTGCTTACATCCACTATGACATGCTTTTTGTCCAACCTCCCTCACGGAAGCCTGGAAGGGATGAGAGAGCCTAGCCTATGGGTTCGAAGCTTTAACCACACAGCTCACACACACAAATTGATTAATGGACTGGTGAATGTATATATGATGCATAAAAATGAATCCATGCTTTTGTTACTTCTAGGATAGACTACTGCAATGTTCTACTTTCCGGCTACCCGGATAAAGCACTAAATAAACTTCAGTTAGTGCTAAATACGGCTGCTAGAATCCTGACTAGAACCCAACATTTTTTTTTATCATATTACTCCAGTGCTAGCCCCCCTACACTGGCTTCCTGTCAAGGCAAGGGCTGATTTCAAGGTTTTACTGTTAACCTACAAAGCATTAAATGGGCTTGCTCCTACCTATCTCTCTGATTTGGTCCTGCCGTGCATACCTACACGTACGCTACGGTCACAAGACGCAGGCCTCCTAATTGTCCCTAGAATTTCTAAGCAAACAGCTGGAGGCAGGGCTTTTTCCTATAGAGCTCCATTTTTATGGAATGGTCTGCCTACCCATGTGAGAGACGCAAACTAGGTCTCAACCTTTAAGTCTTTACTGAAGACTCATCTCCTCAGTGGGTCAAACGATTGAGTGTAGTCTGGCCCAGGAGTGTGAAGGTGAACGGAAAGGCTCTGGAGCAACGAACTGCCCTTGCTGTCTCTGCCTGGCCGGTTCCCCACTTTCCACTGGGATTCTCTGCCTCTAACCCTATTACAGGGGCTGAGTCACTGGCTTACTGGTGCTCTTTCATGCCATTCCTAGGAAGGGTGCGTCACTTGAGTGGGTTGAGTCACTGATGTGATCTTCCTGTCTGGGATGGCGCTCCCCGTTGGGTTGTGCCGTGGCGGAGATCTTTGTGGGCTATACTCGGCCTTGTCTCAGGATGGTAAGTTGGTGGTTGAAGATATCCCTCTAGTGGTGTGGGGTCTGTGCTTTGGCAAAGTGGTTGGGGTTATATCCTTCCGGTTAGGTCCTGTCCGGGGGTATCATCGGATGGGGCCACAGTGTCTACTGACCCCTCCTGTCTCAGCCTCAAGTATTTATGCTGCAGGAGTTTGTGTCGGGGGGCTAGGGTCAGTTCCCTACCCCGGTCAACAGCACTGCACCCCCCACAGCAACTCACCCAAGTCTTCCCCATTTCTCCTTCTCTCAAATCCAGTCAGCTGATGTTCTGAAAGAGCTGCAAAATCTGGACCCCTACAAATCAGCCGTGCTAGACAATCTTTCTTTCTAAAATTATCTGCCGAAATTGTTGCAACCCCTATTACTAGCCTGTTCAACCTCTCTTTCGTGTCATCTGAGATTCCCAAAGATTGGAAAGCAGCTGCGGTCATCCCCCTCTTCAAAGGTGGGGCCACTCTTGACCCAAACTGCTACAGACCTATATCTATCCTACCCTGCCTTTCTAAGGTCTTCGAAAGCCAAGTCAACAAACAGATTACCGACCATTTTGAATCTCATCATCCGCTATGCAATCTGGTTTCAGAGCTGGTCATGGGTGCACCTCAGCCACGCTCAAGGTCCTAAACGATATCTTAACCGCCATCGATAACAAACAATACTGTGCAGCCATATTCATTGACCTGGCCAAGGCTTTCGACTCTGTCAATCACCACATCCTCATCGGCAGACTCGTTAGCCTTGGTTTCTCAAATGATTGCCTCGCCTGGTTCACCAACTATTTCTCTGATAGAGTTCAGTGTGTCAAATCGGAGGGCCTGTTGTCCGGGCTTCTGGCAGTTTCTATGGGGGTGCCACAGGGTTCAATTCTTGGACCGACTCTATTTTCTGTAAACATCAATTATGTCGCTCTTGCTGTTGGTGAGTCTCTGATCCACCTCTACGCAGACGACACCATTCTGTATACTTCTGGCCCTTCTTTGGACTCTGTGTTAACAACCCTCCAGACAAGCTTCAATGCCATACAACTCTCCTTCCGTGGCCTCCAATTGCTCTTAAATACAAGTAAAACTAAATGCATGCTCTTCAACCGATCGTTGCCTGCACCTGCCCACCGGTCCAACATCACTACTCTGGACGGTTCTGTCTTAGAATATGTGGACAACTACAAATACCTATGTGTCTGGTTAGACTGTGAACTCTCCTTCCAGACCCACATCAAACATCTCCAATCCAAAGTTAAATCTAGAATTGGCTTCCTATTTCACAACAAAACCTCCTTCACTCATGCTGCCAAACATACTCTTGTAAAACTGACCATCCTACCGATCCTCGACTTCGGCGACGTCATTTACAAAATAGCCTCCAATACCCTACTCAATAAATTGGATGCAGTCTATCACAGTGCCATCCGTTTTGTCACCAAAGCCCCATATACTACCCACCACTGCAACCTGTACTCTCTCGTTTGCTGGCCCTCACTTCATACTCGTCGCCAAACCCACTGGCTCCAGGTCATCTACAAGACCCTGCTAGGTAAAGTCCCCCCTTATCTCACCTCGCTGGTCATAGCAGCACCCACCTGTAGCACGTGCTCCAGCAGGTATATCTCTCTGGTCACCCCCAAAACCAATTCTTACTTTGGCCGCCTCGCCTTCCAGTTCTCTGCTGCCAATGACTGGAACAAACTGCAAAAATCTCTGAAACTGGAAACACTTATCCCCCTCACTAGCTTTAAGCACCAGCGGTCAGAGCAGCTCACAGATTACTGCACCTGTACATAGCCCATCTATAATTTATCCCAAACAACTACCTCTCCCCCTACTGTATTTATCTAGCTCCTTTGCACCCCCATTATTTATATCTCTACTTTGCACATTCTTCCACTGCAAATCTACCATTCCAGTGTTTATTTTTTTATTAAAAAATGTTACTTGCTATATTGTATTTACTTCCCCACCATGGCCTTTTTTGCCTTTACCTCCCTTATCTCACCTCATTTGCTCACATTGTATATAGACTCATTTTTCTACTGTATTATTGATTATGTTTGTTTTACTCCATGTGTAACTCTGTGTTGTTGTACGTGTCAAACTGCTTTGCTTTATCTTGGCCAGGTCGCAATTGTAAATGAGAACTTGTTCTCAACTTGCCTACCTGGTTAAATAAAGGTGAAATAAAAAAATGTAATAAAAAAAGTATGTTATATTTGGAGTACTTCTCCTGTCTTATCCAGTGTCCTGTGTAAATTTAAGTATGCTCTCTCGAATTCTCTCTTTCTTTCTCTCTCTCGGAGGACCTGAGCCATAGGACCATGCCTCAGGACTACCTGGCATGATGACTCCTTGCTGTCCCCAGTCCACCTGGGCTTGCTGCTGCTCCAGTTTCAACTGTTCTGCCTGCAGCTATGGAATCCTGACCTGTTCACTGGACATGCTACCTGTCCCAGACCTATTATTTGACCATGCTGGTCATTTATGAACATCTTGGCCATGTTCTGTTATAATCTCCACCCGGCACAGCCAGGAGAGGACTGGCCACCCCTCATAGCCTGGTTCCTCTCTAGGTTTCTTGCTAGGTTTTGGCCTTTCTAGGGAGTTTTTCCTTGCCAACGTGCTTCAACACCTACATTGCTTGCTGTTTGGGGTTTTAGGCTGGGTTTCTGTACAGCAAGCACACACACACACACACACACACACACACACACACACACACACACGAGCCTGCTGGAAGGGTACCACATGAGGGAGGATGTCTTCCCTGTAAAGTACAGAGATTGAGATTGCCTGCAATGACAACAAGCTCAGTCCAATGATGCTGACACACCGCCCCAGACCATGACGGACCCTCCACCTCCAAATCAATACTTCTCCAAAGTACAGGCCTCTGTGTAACGCTCATTACTTCGACGATAAACACGAATCCGACCATCACCCCTGGGGAGACAAAACCGCAACTCGCCAGTCCTGTCTGGTGCAGCGACAGTGGGTTTGTGCCCATAGGCAACATTGTTGCCGGTGATGTCTGGTGAGGACCTGCCTTACAACAGGCCTACAAGCCTTCAGTCCAGCCTCTCTCAGCCTATTGTGGACAGTCTGAGCACTGATGGAGGGATTGTACATTCCTGGTGTAACTCGGGCAGTTGTTGTTGCCATCCTGTACCTGTTCCGCAGGTGTGATGTTCGGATGTACCGATCCTGTGCAGGTGTACACATGGTCTGCCACTGCAAGGATGATCAGCTGTACTTCCTGTCTCCCTGTAGCTCTTTCTTAGGCGTCTCACAGTACAGACATTGCAATTTATTGCCCTGGCCACATCTGCAGCCCTCATGCCTCCTTGCAGCATGCCTAAGGCACGTTCACGCAGATGAACAGGGACCCGTGGCATCTTTCTTTTGGTGTTTTTCAGAGTCAGTAGAAAGGCCTCTTTAGTGTCCTAAGCTTTCATAACTGTGACCTTAATTGCCTACCGTCTGTAAGCTGTTAGTGTCTTAACGACCGTTCCACAGGTGCATGCTAATTAATTGTTTATGGTTTATTGAACAAGTATGGGAAACAGTGTTTAATCCCTTTACAATGAAGACCTGTGAAGTTATTTGGATTTTTATGAATTATCTTTGAAAGACAGAGTCCTGAAAAAGGGAAGTTGATTTTTTTGCTGAGTTTATATTGGTCATATTGCTCATGGCTCATGAGAGGTGTACAATGGGATTGCCTTGCAGTTCTCCAGCTGTATCCACTGAAAACGCACAAGGTTCAAGGCACGAGGGCAGGGGATGGGCCGCAGAGCCGCGCACAGAAGACTGATCATGGGGAAGGGAGGAGGAGGAAGGGCGAGGGAGAGTGGACCCCCTCCCTGCCACACTGGGTAGCACAGATCAACACTAAGAGGCAATACACTAGTAATGGCGCTGACCAGGGAAATGTTCCTGCTGTTCTTAGTGCCAGTCTGCACGTTCAAACTAAAACAATGTAACTAAGAATGGCATCTTTATGCCTTCATTAATAAAATAATGATAAAACACCTCTTTCAAAACGGCAATGTTTATTTAGTTATGGATTCATAACTAATTACTATGGGAATAAATATAACTGAATTACAGAAATATTGTAACAAAGTGGTCTAATGAAGGTAGACAAATTGTTGCTTACTGGAAAATATTATTTGAAACACACACGGTCGATACCCGTGCCGGCCGCCACTGGGAGACCCATGGAGGCGGCTTTTGGTTTTAATTTAGAATCCTCCAATCCTCTGTATGTAATTATTGGTGGTGAGTTACGTCATATTGTTTTATATACTATAGGTCTAACATAGGTGACATGAGTCTCACTAGTGTTGAGTAATGTGCTGTTAAAAGTGGTGTAGGTCTTACTTATTTAAATAGCATATTGAAGTTAGAAGCAATAGGATTTGAAGCAATAGCCTACAACTATTTTAGCACCGTTTCGTGCTGCTCTGAGAGAAGCATGGGGACTGGTCTTGATAAATCAATGAAATGTTTATTTTCACTGAATCTCCGTTTGGGTATTGGTTAGACTACAATTAGGGTGAAGAAATGTTATGTTCTTAGTGTAACCTTTAATAAACTAGGCAAGTCAGTTAAGAACAAATTCTTATTTACAAGGACAGCCAACTCCTTCCTCCCAGTCGGGGAATTGAACCCTGGTTTCCCTCGTGCCCGCACGACACGGGGATTCTATCAAATGCTTGTCAAAGATGCCCTCTGGTGGTCAAACTAGCACTAATTGTACCAGTGGTTGGCACTTAAATAACGTGCCATAGAATTCTGAGGCACCACTCAAGCTGTGCTGCAATAAGCTACACCTTTTAAAAGACAAACCACTGTACCATGGTGTTTACAAACACTACAGGAACAAGATCATCCACATGTTTCGATCACATTTTTACTAATACTGTAGAACTTTGTTCTAAAGCTGTATCCGTACCCATTGGATGCAGTGATCACAGCTGGGCCTAAAATAGTGTATAAGAGATTATACAAACGATTTTGCTGTGACTTATGTGGATGACGTTAAACATTTGGGTTGGTCTGATGTGATTAATGAGGAGCATCACTGCACTTGATGAATTTATGAAATTGCTTCTTCCAATTATTGATAAACATGCATCTGTTAATTAAGAAACTGACTTTTAGAACTGTTAAGGCTCCATGGATTGATGAGGAATTGAACAACTATGGTTGAAAGAGATGGGGCAAAGGGAGTGGCTAATAAGTCTGGCTGCACATCTGACTGGTTTACTTAATGCAAATCGAGAAATTGTGTGACTAAACTCAACAAAAAGAAGAAGAAACTGTATTATGAAACAAAGATCAATGATTTAAAGAATGATGGAAAAAAACGTGAGTACTTTAAATGAAATTATGTGCAGAAATACCAATTCAACTCCATCTTTCATCAAATCAGATGGCTTACTCATCACAAAACCATTTGATGTTGCTAATTATTTTAATGATTATTTCATTGGCAAAGTGGGCAAACTTAGGCAGGAAATGCCAACAACTAATACTGAGCAATTGTATTCATGCATAAAAAAACTAAATGAAAGAAAAGCATTGCAAGTTTTAATTTTGTAAAGTTAGTGTAGGAGAAGTGGATTTTTTTTGTTATCAATCAATTATGACAAACCTCCTGGCATTGACAACTTTGATGGAAAGCTACTGAGGATGCTAGCTGACACTTCGCCACTCCTATCAATCATATTTTTAATCTGGGCCTAGCGGAAAGTCTTTGTCCTCAGGCCTGGAGGGAAGCCAAAGTAAATCCGCTACCCAAGAGTGGTAAAGCAGCCTTCACTGTTTCTAACAGCAGACCTATAAGCTTGCGGCCAGCTCTCAGCAAACTGTTGGAAAAAATTGTGTTTGACCAAATACAATGCTTTTTCTCTGTAAACAAATTAACAATAGACTTTCAGCACACTTATAGAGAAGGGCACTCAACATGACACAAATTACTGATGATTTGTTGAAAGAAATTGATTATAAGAAGATTGTGGGAAATGTACTGTTAGATTTCAGTGCAGCCTTTGATATTATTGACCATAACCTGTTGTTGAAAAAAACTTGTGTTATGGCTTTTGAGCCTCAGCTCTGATTCCACGATATGGCAATCTATCTAGTAGAACTCAAAGGGTTTTCTTTAATGGAAGCTTCTCTAATGTCAAATATGTAAAGTGTGTTGTACCGCAGGGCAGTTCTCTAGGCCCTCTACTCTTTTCTATGCTCTGTTTTTTTGACACCACACTCTGCAGGCTCTAGTTTTGTCTAATCTTGATTGTCCAGTCGTGCGGTCCAGTGCTGCAAGGAAAGACCTAGATAAGCTGCAGCTGGCCCAGAACAGACCGGCATGTTTTGCTCTTAATTGTAATCAGAGGGCTGATATAAATACTATGCATGCCAGTCTCTCTTGGCTAAGAGTTGAGGACAGACTGACTGCATCACTTCTTTTTATAAGAAACATAATTGTGTTAAATCCCAAATTGTTTACAAAGTCAACTTACACACAGCTCTGACACACAACTTATCCCACCAGACATGCCACCAGGGGTATTTCACAGTCCCAAAATCCAGAACAAATTCAAGAAAGCGTACAGTATTATTTAGAGCCCTAATTGCATGGAACTTCCATCCATCTCATACTGCTCAAATAAACAGCAAACCTGGTTTAGAAAAAAACAGATAAAGCAACACCTCACAGCACAATGCCTCTCCCGTATTTGACCTAGATAGTGTGTGTGTGTATCCATTGATATGTAGGCTACGTGTGCCTTTAAATTATTTTTATGTAGTTCTGTCTGAGCTGTTCTTTATTGACTATTGATGTTCTATATTATGTCATTCTGTATTACGTTTCATGTTTTGTGTGGATCCCAGGAAGTGTAGCTGCTGCTTTTGCAACAGCTAATGAGGATCCTAATAAAATACCAATATTAGCTCCTCCCACCAGCCTCCTCTGCTGGTGTGTATTCAGGTAGGTCAAACATTCCGAAATATAGAGGTAGAAACGTTAATGAACATAGATAACATCCTTCCCTATTGTACTTTAATTAATCCTCTGTTCTACACAATAGTGTGTTCTGTAATGTTGAACCCTCCTGGACGGCAGCATGTCAGTGTGTTGTACATCATGCTCTCCTGTCTCACCACCCACCCAGTCCACTGTCCTACACTCATCTGAGCCCTTATTCTCAGTCAGTCCACTATCCTACACCCATCTGAGCCCTTATTCAGTCAGTCCACTGTCCTACACCCACCTGAGCCCTTATTCAGTCAGTCCACTGTCCTACACCCATCTGAGCCCTTATTCAGTCAGTCCACTGTCCTACACCCATCTGAGCCCTTATTCAGTCAGTCCACTGTCCTACACCCATCTGAGCCCTTATTCAGTCAGTCCACTGTCCTACACCCATCTGAGCCCTTATTCAGTCAGTCCACTGTCCTACACCCATCTGAGCCCTTATTCAGTCAGTCCACTGTCCTACACCCATCTGAGCCCTTATTTCTGTCAGTCCACTGTCCCCTTTGCTCTTAATTGTAATCAGAGGGCTGATATAAATACTATGCATGCCAGTCTCTCTTGGCTAAGAGTTGAGGACAGACTGACTGCATCACTTCTTTTTATAAGAAACATAATTGAGCATAATCTGAAACATAATCTGAGCCCTTATTCTGTCAGTCCACTTTCCTACATCAATCTATATTACATCCAGCTCTCTCTAACAGGATTGGTAAGAGTGTGAAATCATCCAATCTCATAGGTGCGTGTAGTCTCCCGGTGGCCACATGCATTTATGTTTGTCCCATCTTTCTGTCCTCACAGAATGAGCAGAGACTGGTCAGTGGTTCTGACACACTGACACTATTATCACTCCCCCCTCCTGGTTTCAGGAAACAGGACCATTCCTAATCCCTAATGAAATGCAGTCAACTGACCCACTGGGAGCTGGGATTAACATGTCTGAATCAGATGGAACAGGTTGCAAATGAGGACTGGACCACTGCACTGTGTACTCAAGTCCCACATTTAGACAAACTATTTGGAGAATAAAAATGGTGAGAGTAGAAAAACAAGAATGGATATTAATGAATTTATCAATCAATAAACCTTATGTATTTATGTAGCCATGTTTACAGTAACATTTGTCACAAAGCCCTTTACAGTAACACAGCATGAGGAACCACTGAATATGGTCACATATATAAATATGTAAAATCCCAACAAGATTGTATAGGTCTTAACCAATTAACCTTCCAGTCTGAGCTAGTGTGTGAAGTAGGCCTTGTCTGTCAAGTAGGAGGACCAGATTGCATCATCGTCCCCTTCCTGTAACACTGGAATGAGAGTAAAAATCATATAGATGAAAAACTAACTCCCTGTCAGTGCCTGTCCATCCTCTCTCTCTGACTTTTTTCCCTCCCACTCTTTTCTCAGAGTGAATGCCCATCAAGAATCAAAAGGCCCTTTTGAATTTTTCATCCAGCCCTCTGACGCCCTCTCTACCTTCACAGCCATTTCCATCTCAAAGGCATCAGCTCTTCTCCTTTCTTCACAACTACATTTGGGACACGGTCACGTCTGTCCCCCCCCCCAGCCCCCCTCTCTTAGCCCCCGCTGACACTGTGGTTGTACATCCACACCCCTCCTTTCTCTGTCTCTTCCCTTCCCTTTCATGTGGCTCGCTCACCCACTCAGTCTCTTGCTCTGTGTGAGCTCTGTGCTGCTGCGCTGGTGCGTTCACCATCTATTGGGTTTGCTAGATATGCTTGAGGAATTTGCTGCATTCAAATTGAGCTTTTTCCCCTTGTGGTTACCACTTTCTAAACAAATGTAAACAGATACTGAGCAATTAGCTAAACACGTGCTCTAGCATGTCGATAGATGGGAGGGGAGTAAACCAACGAGCTTATAGGATGTGTCATGACGTTGCCCTCTTTGGGTATAGCAAGCCCCATCCCCCTCTCCCTGCCTCCCCCTTTCCTCCGTCAACTAGGCTGCTGTGGTCAGAGAGAGGTCGTAAATTCCTGAGAAGACCCTGCTACATGGCCACATAGTATAAGAGGCAGAGGCAGAGTAAATTTTCATAGAGCACAAAGGAATTTCTTCTACCTCACAGAACTTGAGGTACAAACAAATTTCATGTTCCGGAGAAAGTATAAAAGATTGGTGAAGAATCCAGCTATGAACTGGTCCATTTGTTACAACTTGGGGAAGCTCATGGGAGACGGTGTGGCCACATTACCATAACACTGTTTATATACAGTGGGGAGAACAAGTATTTGATACACTGCCGATTTTGCAGGTTTTGCTACTTACAAAGCATGTAGAGGTCTGTAATTTTTATCATAGGTATACTTTAACTGTGAGAGACGGAATCTAAAACAAAAATCACATTGTATGATTTTTAAGTAATTCATTTACATTTTATTGCATGACATAAGTATTTGATCACCTACCAACCAGTAAGAATTCCGGCTCTCACAGACCTGTTACTTTTTCTTTAAGAAGCCCTCCTGTTCTCCACTCATTACCTGTATTAACTGCACCTGTTTGAACTCGTTACCTGTATAAAAGACACCTGTCCACACACTCAATCACAGACTCCAACCTCTCCACAATGGCCAAGACCAGACAGCTGTGTAAGGACATCAGGGATACAATTGCAGACCTGCACAAGGCTGGGATGGGCTACAGGACAATAGGCAGGCAGCTTGGTGAGAAGGCAACAACTGTTGGCGCAATTATTAGAAATTGGAAGAAGTTCAAGATCACGGTCAATCACCCTCGGTCTGGGGCGCCATGCAAGATCTCACCTCGTGGGGCATCAATGATCATGAGGAAGGTGAGGGATCAGCCCAGAACTACATGGCAGGACCTGGTCAATGACCTGAAGAGAGCTGGGACCACAGTCTCAAAGAAAACCATTAGTAACACACTACGCCGTCATGGATTAAAATCCTGCAGCGCACGCAAGGTCCCCCTGCTCAAGCCAGCGCATGTCCAGGCCCATCTGAAGTTTGCCAATGACCATCTGGATGATCCAGAGATGGAATGGGGAAGGTCATGTGGTCTGATGAGACAAAAATAGAGTCTAAACTCCACTCGCCGTGTTTGGAGGAAGAAGAAGGATGAGTGCTACCCCAAGAACACCATCCCAACCGTGGAGCATGGAGGTGGAAACATCATTCTTGCTTTTCTGCAAAGGGGACAGGACGACTGCACCGTATTGAGGGGAGGATGGATGGGGCCAAGTATCGCGAGATCTTGGCCAACAACCTCCTTCCATCAGTAAGAGCATTGAAGATGGGTCGTGGCTGGGTCTTCCAGCATGACAATGACCCGAAACACACAGCCAGAGCAACTAAGGAGTGGCACCGTAAGAAGCATCTCAAGGTCCGGGAGTGGCCTAGCCAGTCTCCAGACCTGAACCCAATAGAACATCTTTGGAGGGAGCTGAAAGTCCGTATTGCCCAGCGACAGCCTCGAAACCTGAAGGATCTGGAGAAGGTCTGTGTGGAGGAGTGGGCCAAAATCCCTGCTGCAGTGTGTGCAAACCTGGTCAAGAACTACAGGAAACGTATGATTTCTGTAATTGCAAACAAAGGTTTCTGTACCAAATATTATGTTCTGCTTTTCTGATGTATCAAATACTTATGTCATGCAATAAAATGCAAATTAATTACTTAAAAATCATACAATATGATTTTCTGGATTTTTGTTTTAGATTTAGTCTCTCACAGTTGAACTGTTCCTATGATAGAAATTACAGACCTCGACATGCTTTGTAAGTAGGAAAACCTGCAAAATCGGCAGTGTATCAAATACTGGTTCTCCCCACTGTAATAGCCTCAGATATGAGGTTTACACCTAAGATGAATGAGTGAGTATGATACTGTTTACACAACTGTAATATGATTTTGGACTGTTTAATGAAGGAAAATACAATTCCCGTTTGATTTGAACTAAATCAGAGGACCGCCCCTGAGCCCAGTTAGGGTCAGGCATCCTGGGACAGCCTCTCTTCTGGACAAAGGACAAAGGTTGTAGACCATTGCTGAATCTTTTAACCACACCACGTAGTTAAACTCTTAGACTATCAATACCGATAGAATAAGAACAAGTCTTTGATATTAATTACTAGTCTGCAGCTAGGAATTCGGTATCATCAAACGCGAAGAACGACAACCGACGAAACATCCATTCTATAACAAATGAATGATTGTCTCTCTGAACTATCCCCTCTATCCAAGACAGAGAGAGAGAGAATGAAACTCTCCAACAGAAACAAACTTTTCAACAAAGATCCCAACGACACACTGAGCGTAAATATACATATTGATTGGAATTGTTCCTGAATGAGTGAGCGTTGATGTGCAAAGGATTAGCATTTCAATTGTTATAATTATCACTTTGTAGTGACTTTTTAGTCGACCCCCACTTCCCCTTGTCTAACAAGCCGCGATGCCGGTTTAGCCCACTAGTGCACATTCCCCTATCATTTCTTGTAACCACATTTACCTTGTTTGTTTGTTAATGCATTTCTGTGAATTACTTAGTTAGTAATAAATCAATTATTTAAGACAATTGATGGATGGATGACTCATAGTGAAGACTGGGTTCGTGCAGAAAACCAACAATTTACGACGCTTGGAATGAGACTAACGTGAGGTAAAGTAAATAATCCATTAATCAGAAGACTATGGATCAGATATGAAAATATCTGAAAGGTTATCTTAGGAAGTTATAACCTTGTAATCTGAATAGTTTTCCTTGGTGCCCCAACTTCCTAGTTAATTAGAGTTACGTGATTAATCAGTTGATCGCGTAATACTAATTACATAGAATCTTTGATAAAAACTAAGTCTTCATTTAATGGTAGTAAAGACACGACAGATGTGTGTGTGCATGGTAAAGGTCTGTGTGTGTGTGTCAGCCGTGTGTGCGTGCGTGCACGCACCTATTGCATGCATGAATGTGTGTCTGTGTGCCTACCACATGGGTGTGTGTGTGTGTGGGTGAATGAGAAAGCGGAACTATCTTGCAAGTCACGTCTTGGCTCATTTTAATATGTAGAACATGTTCCACAGACAGTTCCATAGTACTGAGCGGGCTGGCTGACGGTGCAGTGTGTTTCGCTGCCTGACCATTTGTCTTCAGAGATACCAAATAGTTTGTGACCATGTCAGCAATGATTAAGTTCACCCTGAACAGCTCAAATTCCCTCCGTTTTTTTAATATTTTACTCAGAGACAGCGTGTGTGTGCTTCAGTACTCAGGGGGAGCTTAGAGAAGACATGAAGAGTCTATTCTTTGTCATAATAATTATATATATAGAACACTATCCATATCTATGAACCTTCCTGAGAAGCAAATCAAGCATCTCACCATCTCCTGCCTTCATCAGTAGTACATGCACAGATGCACAGATTTCAAATCTAATTTAGAGATCTGTAAAAACAGCCATCAGGCAGAGTACATGTACATACATTTGTGCATGACACAAGTCATTTTTCCAACAATTGTTTACTGACAGATTATTTAACTTATAATTCACTGTATCACAATTCCATTGGGTCAGAAGTTTACATACACTAAGTTGACTGTGCCTTAAGACAGCTTGGAAAATTCAAAAAAAATGTCATGCTTTAGAAGCTTCTGATAGGCTAATTGACATCATTGGGTCAATTGGAGGTGTACCTGTGGATGTATTTCAAGGCCTACCATCAAACTCAGTGCCTCTTCGCTTGATATCATGGGAATATCAAAATAATTCAGCAAAGACCTCAGAAGAAAAATAAATGTAGACCTTGGGCGCAATTTCCAAATGCCTGAAGGTACCACGTTCATCTGTACAAACAATATGGTGCAGTATAAACACCATGGGACCACGCAGCCGCCATACCGCTCAGGAAGGAGACGCATTCTGTCTCCTAGAGATGAACGTACTTTGGTGCAAAAAGTGCAAATCCCAGAACAACAGCAGAGGACCTTGTGAAGATGCTGGAGGAAACAGATACAAAATTATCTATATCCACAGTAAAACGAGTCCTATATCGACATAACCTGAAAGGCCGCTCAGCAAGGAAGAAGCCACTGCTACAAACCCGCCATAAAAAAAGCCAGACTATGGTTTGCAACTGCACATGGGGACAAAGATGGTCCTTTTTGGAGAAATGCCCTCTGGTCTGATGAAACCAAATTAGAACTGTTTGGCCATAATGACCATCGTTATGTTTAGAGGAAAAAGGGGAATTCTTGCAAGCCGAAGAACACCATCCCAACCGTGACGCACGGGGGTGGCAGCATCATGTTGTGGGGGTGCTTTGCTGCAGGAGGGACTGGTACACTTCACAAAATAGATGGCATCATGAGGAGGAAATTATGTGGATATATTGAAGCAACGTCTCAAGACATCAATCAGGAAGTTAAAGCTTGGTCACAAATGGGTCTTCGAAATGGACAATGACCCCAAGCATACTTCCAAAGTTGTGGCAAAATGGCTTAAAGGACAAAGTCAAGTTATTGGAGTGGCCAACACAAAGCCCTGACCTCAAGCCCATAGAAAACTTGTGGGCAGAACTGAAAAAGCGTGTGCGAGCAAGGAGGCCTACAAATCTGACTCAGTTACACCAGCTCTGTCAGGAGGAATGGGCCAAAATTCACCCAACTTATTGTGGGAAGCTTGTGGAAGGCTACCCGAAACATTTGACCCAAGTTAAACAATTTAAAAGGCAATGCTACCAAATACTAATTGAGTGTATGTAAACTTCTGACCCACTGGGACAACGTGATGAAAAAAATAAAAATATGAAATAAATCACTACTATTATTCTGATATTTCAAATTTTTTAAATGAAGTGGTGGTCCTAACTGACCTAAGACAGGGAATTTTTACTAGGATTAAATGTCAGGGATTGTGAATAACCGAGTTTAAAATGTATTTGGCTAAGGTGTATGTAAACTTCCGTCTTCAACTGTATTTACCAACATGCCGATTAACGAGTTTGCAATTTGAAAGATAATCAGAAGTTGACAGACCCAGACCCTCCCACCAAATGCCACTTATTCTTTGATGGAATGCAGAAAGTGGGAAATGTAATCATCCTCTTTTAGCCTCTCCTGACCTCTCCCCTCTATCGTCAAGGGAACTTTAATCTCAAAAGCCGTCTGGCAGGCAGGTGAACTTTGACAAGCGAAAAGAGAAGAAGAAGCCTATCACCACTTCCTCTCCATGCGTGTAATGTGAATTGTGGATGGATGGAAGGGAAGAAAATAAAAAAACATCCCAGAAAATGTCTTGCATCTGTCTTCTCTGTGGTCAATACTTGACAAAGAGGAAGAGACTAGTAAGCTAAAGTAGGCCAATCAGCCCTGCAGTGTATAACCACTGCCCCAACAGTGTAAAAGGAAGTTAATACACTGCTCAAAAAAATAAAGGGAACACTAAAATAACACATCCTAGATCTGAATGAATGAAATATTCTTATTAAATACTTTTTTCTTTACATAGTTGAATATGCTGACAACAAAATCACACAAAAATTATCAATGGAAATCAAATGTATCAACCCATGGAGGTCTGGATTTGGAGTCACAATCAAAATTAAAGTGGAAAACCACACTACAGGCTTATCCAACTTTGATGTAATGTCCTTAAAACAAGTCAAAATGAGGCTCAGTAGTGTGTGTGGCCTCCACGTGCCTGTATGACCTCCCTACAACGCCTGGGCATGCTCCTGATGAGGCAACTCCTGGACAGTCTGTGGTGCAACATGGCGTTGGTGGATGGAGCGAGACATGATGTCCCAGATGTGCTCAATTGGATTCAGGTCTGGGGAACAGGCGGGCCAGTCCATAGCATCAATGCCTTCTTCTTGCAGGAACTGCTGACACACTCCAGCCACATGAGGTCTAGCATTGTCTTGCGTTAGGAGGAACCCAGGGACAACCGCACCAGCATATGGTCTCACAAGGGGTCTGAGGATCTCATCTCAGTACCTAATGGCAGTCAGGCTACCCCTGGCGAGCACAAAGAAATGCCACCCCACACCATGACTTACCCACCGCCAAACCGGTCATGCTGGAGGATGTTGCAGGCAGCAGAACGTTCTCCACAGCGTCTCCAGACTCTGTCACGTGCTCAGTGTAAACCTGCTTTCATCTGTGAAGAGCACAGGGCACCAGTGGCGAATTTGCCAATCTTGGTGTTCTCTGGCAAATGCCAAACGTCCTGCACGGTGTTGGGCTGTAAGCACATCCCCCACCTGTGGACGTCGGGCCCTCATACCACCCTCATGGAGTCTGTTTCTGACCGTTTGAGCAGACACATGCACATTTGTGGCCTGCTGGACGTCATTTTGCAGGGCTCTGGCAGTGCTCCTCCTTGCACAAAGGCGGAGGTAGCGGTCCTGCTGCTGGGTTGTTGCCCTCCTACGGCCACCTCCACGTCTCCTGATGGACTGGCCTGTCTCCTGGTAGCGCCTCCATGCTCTGGACACTATGCTGACAGACACAGCAAACATTCTTGCCAGAGCTCGCATTGATGTGCCATCCTGGATGAGCTGCACTACCTGAGCCACTTGTGTGGGTTGTAGACTCCGTCTCATGCTACCACTAGAGTGAAAGCACCGCCAGCATTCAAAAGTGACCAAAACATCAGCCAGGAAGCATAGGAACTGAGAAGTGGTCTGTGGTCACCCCCTGCAGAACCACTCCTTTATTGGGGGTGTCTTGCTAATTGCCTATCATTTCCAACTGTTGTCTATTCCATTTGCACAACAGCATGTGAAATGTATTGTCAATCAGTGTTGCTTCCTAAGTGGACAGTTTGATTTCACAGAAGTGTGATTGACTTGGAGTTACATTGTGTTGTTTAAGTGTTCCCTTTATTTTTTTGAGCAGTGTATATCAAAGTGATTCAATATTAAACATGAACCTTTAGTTCACCACACTCAGCTCATTTTTCCAGGGGCTGGAAGTTACCTAGAGAAGTGAAGACTTTAAGATGCAGTATTGTCCAGAGATAAAGTATCATGGAACACAAGTGAGCTTGATGTGAAAAACACTAAGCCCTTCCCCTAGCCCCCTAACATCGGCAGTTCCAAAATAACGCAAAGAAAACAGATACTGGTAGGTGGATATAGCCTAATATGGTGGTTAAAATTACATCATCACAACTGGATTAAGTCATCATTAACGACGACATTGCAACCAGTTTTGTACCACGGTGCACAGGCTAGTGATTATTTAGGCTACCTATCCAGTCCCATCAGGTCAGAAATTATTGTGGTGTGTCTACTAGAGGTCGACCAATTAATCGGAATGGCCGATTAAGTCGGGCCGATTTCAAGTTTTCATATCAATCGGAAATCGGTATTTTTGGACACCGATTTGGATTTTTTTTTATACACCTTTATTTAATCTTTATTTAACCAGGCAAGTCAGTTAAGAACACATTCTTGTTTACAATGACGGCCTAGGAACGGTGGGTTAACTGCCTTGTTCAGGGGCAGAACGACAGATTTTTACCTTGTCAGCTCGGGGATTCAATCTTGCAACCTTCCAGTTAACTAGTCCAACGCTCTAACCACCTGCCTCTCATTGCACTCCACGAGGAGCTTGTCTGTTACGCAAAAGCAGTAAGCCAAGGTAAGTTGCTAGCTAGCATTAAAATCATTAAACTTATCTTATAAAAAAGAATCAATCAATCATAATCACTAGTTAACTACACATGGTTGAACCTGCATATTTAGCTAAAAGAAATCCAGGTTAGCAGGCAATATTAACCAGGTGAAATTGTGTCACTTCTCTTGCGTTCATTGCAAGCAGAGTTAGGGTATATGCAACAGTTTGGGCCGCCTAATTTGCCAGAATTTGACGTAACTATGACATAACATTGAAGGTTCTGCAATGTAACAGGAATATTTAAACTTATGGATGCCACCCGTTAGATAAAATACGGAACAGTTCCATATTTCACTGAAAGAATAAACGTCTTGTTTTCGAGATGATAGTTTCCAGATTCTACCATATTAATGACCTAAGGCTCGTATTTCTGTGTGTTATGTTATAATTAAGTCTATGATTTGATAGAGCAGTCTGACTGAGCGATGGTAAGCACCAGCAGGCTCGTAAGCATTCATTCAAACAGGACTTTTGTGCATTTTGCAAGCAGCCCTTTGCTGTGCTTCAAGCATTGTGCCGTTTATGACTTCAAGCCTATCAACTCCCAAGATTAGGCTGGTGTAACTGATGTGAAATGGCTAGCTAGTTAGCGGGGTGCGCGCTAATAGCGTTTCAAACGTCACTCGCTCTAGTTGTTCCCCTTGCTCTGCAAGGGCCGCGGCTTTTGTGGAGCGATGGATAACGATGCTTCGAGGGTGGCTGTTGTCAATGTGTTCCTGGTTCGAGCCCAGGTAGGGGCGAGGAGAGGGACGGAAGCTATACTGTTACACTGGCAATACTAAAGTGCCTATAAGAACATTCAATAGTCAAAGGTATATGAAATACAAATGGAATATAGAGAGAAATAGTCCTATAATAACTACAACCTAAAACATCTTACCTGGGAATATTGAAGACTCATGTTAAAAGGAACCACCAGCTTTCATATGTTCTCATGTTCTGAGCAAGGAACTTAAACGTTAGCTTTCTTACATGGCACATAATGCACTTTTAATTTCTTCTCCAACACTTTGTTTTTGCATTATTTAAACCAAATTGAACATCTTTCATTAACTATTTGAGGCTAAATAGATTTTATTGATGTATTATATTAAGTTAAAATAAGTGTTCATTCAGTATTGTTGTAATTGTCATTATTACAAATAAATAAATAAATAAAAAATTTAAAAATGGGCCGATTAATCGGTATCAGCTTTTTTTGGTCCTCCAAAAATCAGTATCCGCGTTGAAAAATCATAAATCAGTCGACCTCTAGTGTCTACCTGCCCCTGGTCAAAACGACCTGGCACTTGATACCACAGCTAGGCTCAGGTACCATAGAACCAACCACAGCAAATTAATGATTTATACTGCTTAATTACACACAGATCGATTGACTAAATATACATACTAATCAATTGCACACAAACTGATAACGATTTATTCTTGAGTTATTAAGTCCAACCCTTTAAACCCGTGGGAATTGGCCTATACGGATAGTGCTAAATTGAAATGTTTCTTGCAGAAGAAATATGAAGAGCATATGCATAACCATGGTAGCAACTGAAAGGGAACAGGTTGGAGATTATGAAAATATTAGACCAAAGGTGAGGACACAACAGTTCACCTGAAACAAGGCATCGTGTGAAAGCTTGTTCTATTGCCCACATGACAAGCTAAGTTACAAAATACTATCTTACAATTAGGCTTTCACAATTCAATTCAGGGAAAACAAATCATAATCTTGGTGCACATAAAAAATAAGTAATTCATGTGTGTGCCCCAACAAATCTTCACAATAGACAAACATAGGCTCATTCTGTTCAGAACAACAACAAGGGTATGATGCCTTGTCATCTTGTAACTATCCATCCAACATAGTGATCATAAACGTTCACATGAGTTTTATAATATGGAATAATATGGAAATGTGAAGTGGCTTGCTTGTATGACATCCTTAATAAAGTGATGCTCTGCTTTGTTGACACCACACTCCACAAAGCAAGTCCTGCAGGCTCTAGTTTGACCTTACCTTGATTATTGTCCAGTCACATGGTCAAGTGCTGCAAAGAAAGACCTAGTTAAGCTGCAGCTGGCCCAGAACAGAGTGGCACTTCTTGCTCTTAATTGGAGGGCTAATATTAATAATATGACTCTTGACTAAGAGTTGAGGAAAGACTGTGTCACTTCTTGTTTTTATAAGAAACGATGTGTTGGAAATTCCAAAAGGTTTGCATAGTCAACTTACACACAGCACTGACACACACACACTTACCCCACCAGACATGCCACCAGGGGTCTTTTCACAGTCCCCAGGTCCAGAACAAATTCTAAGAAACGTACAGTATTATACAGAGCCATGCGTGCATGGACCTCCCTTCCATCTTATACAGCGCAAGTCAACAGCAAACCAGGTTTCAAAAAACAAATAAAGCAACACCTCACAGCACAAAGCCTCTCCCCCATGTGACCTAATGGTTGTACTAACATGTATGTGTGACTGATAGATGCACACACACTACATGTTCATCTGTTGTGTGTAATGTATTTTTGTTATGTGTAGGACCCCAGTAAGACCAACCCTAAACATCAAAGCTGTATTTATTTTAATTCTCAATGTCTCATCTTTCAAAATACATAGAGTCATGCTAATGTACAGCATATTGCTCACTCAGACAACAAAAGTGCAAAAGTTGGCCAATTACTGGAAGGGATGGGGGCAACTTCTGGTCGCGCGATTAACCAAAATGGTGTATATTGTTTTTAAAATAACTAATTGACAGGTGCCTGTAAAATTATTTTTATTCCATTTCGTTTAGGTTTTTTCTGTGAGCTCAATATGGACATTGCACAGTTTTTCTAGAGATAAGTCAGATCAAACCCGAACTGCGATGTAGTAGGAAGCTAATATTCTACAAAATTACCAAGTTTTCTGCTGTAAACTAACTACAATGACCACAATCCATTGCACGCTTACATGTCCGGTCTGTTTTTCTTTTACACCTGCTAAATAACAGAGAGAAGAATGCACAATCGACTGCACGAGGTATCTCTACCTGAAAATACATGATCTAAGTGACGGTTTCAGCAGTCGTTAAAGTATGCCTTATTTACTTTGAAGAACTACTAAAATAGTGTTTTTACTGTACAGCCACTGCGTTCCAATTTTGGTATTTAACAGTGCCCAAATCTGCCATTTTCAGCCTGTGTATGAGTACGAGTGTGAAGGACTACAAGTCCAATGCAGACGTTTTTTGGCTCAATATCAAATCATTTCTGGGTAACAATTAAGTACCTTACTGTGATTGTTTTCAATGAAAATGGTGGGGAAAAGCAAAGAGCAATTTCTCATGCTAGAATTTTGCTAGGACTGTCTGGGAGTTGTCTGAGTGGCGAGGGGCAAACTGAAAACAAGCTGTTATTGGCAGAGAGCTTTGGAACTCTTATTGGTCTATTAACTCATTTACAATTTCACAGTATTCTCTCTCACACATGCAGGATAATCTCATTTTTGACTGAACTGGGCCTTTAAATTAGGTGGTTAATTTACAGTATCACAACCACTGCTGTAAATGTATTTGAATAAACTAATGGGAAATGAATGACTCAAATAGATAACATGAATCCCTTAGGGCTATACAAATATTTTTTTAAATATTCAAGAAACGTTTGGAAAAACTAAAACTCCAGCCTTATATATATATATATATATATATATATATATATATATATATATTTATTTCTTTGATGCCTACGATTTGGAACCCCAGCAATGACAAATGATCCATCCTTATCCTCCCAATCACATCTTCAGCTAGTCGCAGCTTTGTTCACATTTTAAGGGGTAAAAAAACAACTATTAGCCTCCAAGCGAAGAAAACATCTCCAAAAAGAGGAGACAGAAAGCAGGAGAGACGAGGAGTGATACTGCTAGCTCAGCATGGGGTTCAGTGTATGAAACATAACAGTCAGGCACTGGGCTCACTGTGCTACACAGGGAACAGCTTCAGTGACATCCAGTGGAATCAGTTCCATGCTGTGGGGAAATACAGACTGAAATCACTGACTGAATTCAGCTACAGGCCATGGAGGAAGTAACTTCAATATAAAACAGTCAGTGTACTCTGTAGGCAAAGCCTGGGAAACAGTGAACTACAGGGGCAACTGCCTTAATTTAAGCCAGTCAGCTCTGCTCCAAGCTACAGGGGGAGAGCAATAGAGAAGGCTGTATAATGTAGAGAGAGGATACTTCACTGAACTAAATCAAATCAAATTTATTTATATAGACCTTTGTACATCAACTGATATCTCAAAGTGCTTTACAGAAACCCAGCCTAAAACCACAAACAGCAAGCAATGCAGGTGTAGAAGCACGGTGGCTAGGAAAAACTCCCTAGAAAGGCCAAAACCTAGGAAGAAACCTAAAAAAGAACCAGGCTATGAGGGGTGGCCAGTCCTCTTCTGGCTGTGCCGGGTGGAGATTATAACAGAACATGGCCAAGATGTTCAAATGTTCATGAATGACCAGCATGGTCAAATAATAATAATCACAGGCAGAACTGTTGAAACTGGAGCAGCAGCACGGCCAAGTGGACTGGGGACAGCAAGAAGTCATCATGCCAGGTAGTCCTGAGGCATGGTCCTAGGGCTCAGGTCCTCCGAGAGAAAGAGGGAAAGAGAGAATTAGAGAGAGCATACTTAAAATTCACACAGGACACCGGATAAGAGACAGGCTGAGACAGGAGGGGTCAGGAGACACTGTGGCCCCATCCGATGATACCCCCGGACAGGGCCACACAGGAAGGATATAACCCCACCCACTTTGCCAAAGCACAGCCCCACACCCTAGAGGGATATCTTCAACCACCAACTTACCATCCTGAGACAAGGCCGAGTATAGCCCACAAAGATCTCCGCCACGGCACAACCCAAGGGGGGGCGCCAACCCAGACAGGAAGATCACATCAGTGACTCAACCCACTCAAGTGACGCACCCCTCCTAGGGACAGCAGGAAAGAGCACCAGTAAGCCAGTGACTCAGCCCCTGTAATAGGGTTAGAGGCAGAGAATCCCAGTGGAAAGAGGGGAACCGGCCAGGCAGAGACAGCAAGGGCAGTTCGTTGCTCCAGAGCCTTTCCGTTCACCTTCACACTCCTGGGCCAGACTACACTCAATCATATGACCCACTGAAGAGATGAGTCTTCAGTAAAGGCTTAAAAGGCTGAGACCAAGTTTGCGTCTCTCACATGGGTAGGCAGATCATTCCATAAAAATGGAGCTCTATAGGAGAAAGCCCTGCCTCCAGCTGTTTGCTTAGAAATTCTAGGGACAATTAGGAGGCCTGAGTCTTGTGACCGTAGCGTACGTGTAGGTATGTACGGCAGGACCAAATCAGAGAGATAGGTAGGAGCAAGCCCATGTAATGCTTTGTAGGTTAGGTGTAAAACCTTGAAATCAGCCCTTGCCTTGACAGGAAGCCAGTGTAGAGAGGCTAGCACTGGAGTAATATGATCACATTTTTGGGGTTCTAGTCAGGATTCTAGCAGCCGTATTTAGCACTAACTAAAGTTTATTTAGTGCTTTATCCGGGTAGTCAGAAAGTAGAGCATTATCTATCCTAGAAGTGACAAAAGCATGGATTAATTTTTCTGCATCATTTTTGGACAGAAATTTTCTGACTTTTGCAATGTTACGTAGATGGAAAAAAGCTGTCCTTGAAACAGTCTTGATATGTTCGTCAAAAGAGAGATCAGGGTCCAGAGTAATGCCTAGGTCCTTCACAGTTTTATTTGAGACGACTGTACAACCATTAAGATTAATTGTCAGATTCAACAGAAGATCTCTTTGTTTCTTGGGACCTAGAAAAAGCATCTTTGTTTTGTCCGAGTTTAAAAGTAGAACGTTTGCAGCCATCCACTTCCTTATGTCTGAAACACAGGCTTCTAGCGAGGGCAATTTTGGGGCTTCACAATGTTTCATTGAAATGTACAGCTGTGTGTCATCCGCATAGCAGTGAAAGTTAACATTATGTTTTCGAATGACATCCCCAAGAGGTAAAATATATAGTGAAAACAATAGTGGCTACTGCATAGGCTACTGTATATAGAGAGGAAAGAGCAGATCAGCATAGCTAAGTTACAGCAGGACACATATCCTAGTACAGGGGAGAACGCTTCAGCACCAACCAAGGCAGTGTATTCTCTGGTACTAACCTGGTCCCAGATCCATTTGTGCTGGACACTGATCATAGGAGTTGGCAAGACAGTAGAAACAGATCTAGGACCAGGCTAAGGGATAATGCCACCCCTCAATATAATAACAAGTCTACAGTGAACATGTTGTCCCCCACGAATGATGTGGCGCTCCTCCCTGTGTCAATTATTCCAACATATGTTGTGTGGAAAGACATTCCATTTGTAAGTACCAAATTACATAGGTAATTATGGGAAACTTGTTTCTAATGAGAAGATGTTAACATGTCCAAAACAACATGACTGTAGCTCAAACGGGGCAGGAGCTATGCTTGTACAAATGTTGGTTTGGTGGAGGACAAAATGGCCCTAACGTGTTGCTCATGAGGGGATGCATATAACAGCTCATTCCATGACAGTAGCTCAAACGGAACAGGAGACATGCTTGTTCAAACTTTTGAAATTCAGTAGATTACTACAGTACCCCCCTTGGGCCAATCAGTGTCATTGTGTATGTGCCGGATCTCTATGGCAAGATGCATCATTCACCAAAGTTTCGCCAAAATTGGGCCAGTGCTGTCTGAGATATTGCATGTGACGAACGTACTAAAGGACGTAGACAGAGGCACAGTTCCCTTCCAGATGTCATTGTGAGGACAGTAATACCATACAAGGCATGAGCCAGGTATTTGTCTATAGAGTGAAATCATACTTTGCTACATTTTCTCTGATTTGTGAGAAGTAGTGGAAGGCAAGAGGGGCAAAAGGAGAGTGACTGGTCTAGTGCTGGAGATGATGACTATCTTGGACTTAAATGGATCATGGTGCATTACCTCCACCAACCTCCCATCCTCCCATCCTCCTCCCCCAAAAACTAGAGAAATAGTGAAGGACCTGAGCTAAGCTTAATGGGCTATCTTTAGGTAATAGCTTTTCAGTGTATTGAGCCGTTTGACAATCATGCAGAACACGAGAGCAATACACAGCTCCAAAACAGACCTGAGGGGTAGGTGATGGGAACAAAGAAATGAGAGAACAATGTGGGAGGGAGGGAGGGAGGGAGGGAGGAAGGGAGGGAGGGAGGGAGGGAGGGAGGGAGGGAGGGAGGGAGGGAGGGAGGGAGGGAGGGAGGGAGGGAGGGAGGGAGGGAAAGGTATAGAATGGAATATAAGTTATGGTGGAATGTTGAACCTTTCGGTAAAGAGGATGGTGAATAGCGTTTTCACAGTTATGTGAAATGTACATAAAATTAACATTTTCCATCTTGAATAGCAGTAGGGAAGTATTTGTAATTGTATGCCTTAGTAGGCTACAGCTTTACCAACCTTCACCCATGACAAAGAGACAGGGACACTGCATTTCATACTGTACCTCTCTGTACTAGAGTACTGGACACCATCAAAGATTTACAGAGTCTAATATTGATTTGTACATCAAACCCTCAGATAGATCTTTAAGGGTTGTTGGAGCTGGACTGTGTTGTTTGTGTTGTAATGATTAACATCCAAACATGGACCAGGTGTTAAAGGTCATGACCCCGCTGAGAAATGCATAGCCAAGAGTCGACCTTAGTGACCCTATCATACATCACCCTCTCCTCCTCCTATACTTCAGACCACACCTTCTCCTTCCCTTGAAAACCCTGACTTTGATGAAGGTTGTGGGTAAATAAGTATTGAACATCTAAATTAAAAAGGCCTAATATTAAAAGCTGTCCTCCAAATGAGGGGTAGTGACAGGCAAAATAGTTATTTATTTCATCGTTTAATTTTTTTTCAATGATGAATGTTGGAGTCAGTAGATTTGTCTAGGTAGGTAGACTTTGAATTTCAAACCAATTATCTACAGTTTAATTTCTCAACAATGCTCTACCCCGCTGCTCTCAGAGAGTGTGGTGGATCTCTAGTTTCTATGGAGATGACCTGGATGCCTCTGGTGCAGGGGGTGGGGTCTGACTCACCTGGTGGGTAGTTGATCCTGTCTGCAGGGATCGAAAGGAGAGAATTCATGATGGAAGACCTTCGCTGGGGGAGAACAGAGATCATCCCAAATCCCTCTGGGCCCAGCAGCTCAAATAGCTGGAGGAGAGAGAGAGATACAGAGAGAGAGAGATAGAGAGATACAGAGAGAGAGAGAGAGAGAGAGAGAGAGAGAGAGAGAGAGAGAGATGCAGAGAGAGAGAGAGAGATACAGAGAGAGAGAGACAGAGACAGAGATACAGAGAGAGAGAGAGACAGAGATACAGAGACACAGAGACAGAGAGAGAGAGATACAGAGACAGAGAGAGAGAGAGAGATAGAGAGATACAGAGAGAGAGAGATAGAGAGATACAGAGAGAGAGATAGAGAGATACAGAGAGAGAGATAGAGAGATACAGAGAGAGAGAGAGAGAGATAGAGAGATACAGAGAGAGAGATACAGAAAGGGAGAGAGATACACAGAGAGAGAGAGATACAGAGAAAAAATACAGAGAGAGAGATAGAGAGATACAGAGAGAGAGATACAGAGAGGGAGAGAGATACACAGAGAGAGAGATAGAGAAAAAAATACAGAGAGAGAGGGAGATACAGAGAGAGGTACAGAGAGAGAGAGATACAGAAACAGAGAGAGAGAGAGAGAGAGAGAGAGAGATACAGAGAGAGAGATACAGAGATACAGAGATACAGTGAGAGAGAGAGATACAAAGAGAGAGAGATACAAAGAGAGAGAGAGAGATACAGAGAGATAGATACAGAGAGAGAGATACACACTTACTGGCCTGAGGCTAAACCACGACCAACAACATTGGACACTTTATGGAACAAAAACCTTCACTATATCATCCTGGAATATCCAAGGCTTGAGGTCATCTGCCTTTGGCCTAAAGAGCAGGAACCCGGACTTCACCAAAGAAATCGGTAAGACAGACATTGTCATCCTGCAGAAAACCTGGTATAGAGGAGACGGACCCGCTGGTTGCCCTCTAGGTTACAGAGAGCTGGTAGTCCCATCCACCAAACTACCAGGTGTGAAACAGGGAAGGGACTCAGGGGGTATGCTAATTTGGTATAGAGCAGACCTAACTCACTCAATTAAATTAATCAAAACAGGAACATTTTACATTTGGCTAGAAATTCAAAAGGAAATTATCTTAACAGAGAAAAATGTCCTCCTGTGTGCTACCTATATCCCCCCACTAGAATCCCCATACTTTAATGAAGACAGCTTCCAGGCCCAGGGACATGTACTAGTCTGTGGCAACCTAAATGTCAGAACCGGACAAGAATCTGACACCCTCAGGACACAGGGGGACAAACACCTGCCTGCAAGTGACAGCATTCCCTCCCACATATGCCCCCCTAGACATAACTTTGACAACATAACAAACAAAAATGGGTCACAACTCCTGCAGCTCTGTCGCACGCTGTGTATGTACATAGTCAATGGTAGGCTTCGAGGGGACTCCTATGTTAGGTACACCTATAGCTCATCTCTTGGCAGTAGTACTGTAGACTACTTTATCACTGACCTCAACAGAGTCTCTCAGAGCGTTCACAGTCAGCCCACTGACACCCCTATCAGACCACAGCAAATCACAGTCTACTTGAACAGAGCAATACTCAATCACGAGGCATCAAAGTCGAAGGAAATGAGTAACATTAAGAAATGCTATAGATGGAAGGAATGCAGTTTGGAAACCTACCAAAAAACAAGTAGGCAACAACAAATTCGATCCCTTCTAGACAATTTCCTGGGTAAAACGTTCCACTGGAATAGTAAAGGTGTAAACTTGGCAGTAGAAAATCTTAACAATATATTTGACCTCTCAGCTTCCCTATCAAATCTAAAAATCTCAAATAGAAAACCGAAGAAAATGAACAACAATGACAAATGGTTTGATGACGAATGCAAAAATCTAAGAAAGAAATTGAGAAACCTGTCCAACCAAAAACATAGAGACCCGGAAAACCTGAGTCTACGCCTTCACTATGGTGAATCACTAAAACAATACAGAAATACACTATGGAAAAAGAAGGAACAGCACGTCAGAAATCAGCTCAATGTAATTGAAGAATCCATAGACTAACCACTTCTGGGAAAATTGGAAAAAACTAAACAAACAACAACACGAAGAATTATCTATCCAAAATGGAGATGTATGGGTAAACCACTTCTCCAATCTTTTTGGCTCTATAACAAAGAATAACGAACAAAAACATATACATGTTCAAATACAAATCTTAGAATCAACTATTAAAGACTACCAGAACCCACTGGATTCTCAAATTACCTTGGAACGAGTTACAAGACAAAATAAAAACCCTCCAACCCAAAAAGGCCTGTGGTGTTGATGGTATCCTTAATGAAATGATCAAATATACAGACAACAAATTCCAATTGGCTATACTAAAACTCTTTAACATCATCCTTAGCTCTGGCATATTCCCCAATATTTGGAACCAAGGACTGATCACCCCAATCCACAAAAGTGGAGACAAATTTGACCCCAATAACTACCGTGGAATATGCGTCAACAGTAACCTTGGGAAAATCCTCTGCATTATCATTAACAGCAGACTCGTACATTTCCTCAATGAAAACAATGTACTGAGCAAATGTCAAATTGGCTTTTTACCAAATTACCGTACAACAGACCGTGTATTCACCCTGCACACCCTAATTGACAACCAAACAAACCAAAACAAAGGCAAAGTCTTCTCATGCTTTGTTGATTTCAAAAAAGCCTTCGACTCAATTTGGCATGAGGGTCTGCTATACAAATTGATGGAAAGTGGTGTTGGGGGTAAAACATACGACATTATAAAATCCATGTACACAAACAACAAGTGTGTGGTTAAAATTGGCAAAAAACACACACATTTCGTCACACAGGGTCATGGGGTGAGACAGGGATGCAGCTTAAGCCCCACCCTCTTCAGCATATACATCAACGAATTGGCCCGGGCACTAGAAAAGTCTGCAGCACCCGGCCTCACCCTACTAGAATCCGAAGTCAAATGTCTACTGTTTGCTGATGATCTGGTGCTTCTGTCACCAACCAAGGAGGGCCTACAGCAGCACCTAGATCTTCTGCACAGATTCTGTCAGACCTGGGCCCTGACAGTAAATCTCAGTAAGACCAAAATAATGGTGTTCCAAAAAGGTCCAGTCGCCAGAACCACAAATACAAATTCCATCTAGACACTGTTGCCCTAGAGCACACATAAAACTATAGATACCTTGGCCTAAACATCAGTGCCACAGGTAACTTCCACAAAGCTGTGAACGATCTGAGAGACAAGGCAAGAAGGGCATTCTATGCCATCAAAAGGAACATAAATTTCAACATACCAATTAGGATCTGGCTAAAAATACTTGAATCAGTCATAGAGCCCATTGCCCTTTACGGTTGTGAGGTCTGGGGTCCGCTCACCAACCAAGATTTCACAAAATGGGACAAACACCAAATTGAGACTCTGCATGCAGAATTCTGCAAAAATATCCTCTGTGTACAACGTAGAACACCAAATAATGCATGCAGAGCAGAATTAGGCCGATACCCACTAATTATCAAAATCCAGAAAAGAGACGTTGAATTCTACAACCACCTAGAAGGAAGAACATTCCCAAACCTTCCATAACAAAGCCATCACCTACAGAGAGATGAACCTGGAGAAGAGTCCCCTAAGCAAGCTGGTCCTGGGGCTCTGTTCACAAACACACCCCACAGATCCCCAGGACAGCAGCACAATTAGACCCAACCAAATCATGAGAAAACAAAAAGATAATTACTTGACACATTGGAAAGAATTAACAAAAAAACAGAGCAAACTAGAATGCTATTTGGCCCTAAACAGAGAGTACACAGTGGCAGAATACCTCTCCACTGTGACTGACCCAAACTTAAGGAAAGCTTTGACCATGTACAAACTTAGTGAGCATAGCCTTGCTATTGAGAAAGGCCGCTGTAGACAGACCTGGCTCTCAAGAGAAGACAGGCTATGTGCACACTGCCCACAAAAGGAGGGGGAAACTGAGCGGCACTTCCTAACCTCCTGTCCAACGTCTCTGACCATAGAGATACATATTTCCCTCAGATTACACAGATCCACAAAGAATTCGAAAACAAATCCAATTTTGATAAACTCCCATATGTACTGGGTGAAATTCCACAGTGTGCCATCACAGCAGCAAGATTTGTGACCTGTTGCCACAAGAAAAGGGCAACCAGTGAAGAACAAACACCATTGTAAATACAACCCATATTAATGCTTAATTATTTTCCCTTGTGTACTTTAACTATTTGTACATTGTTACAACACTGTATATATACAGTGGGGCAAAAAAGGATTTAGTCAGCCACCAATTGTGCAACTTCTCCCACTTAAAAAGAAGAGAGAGGCCTGTAATTTTCATCATAGGTACACTTCAACTATGACAGACAAAATGAGGAAAATAAATCCAGATAATCACATTGTAGGATTTTTAATTAATGTATTTGCAAATAAGTATTTGGTCAATAAAAAAAGTTTCTCAATACTTTGTTATATACCCTTTGTTGGCAATGACAGAGGTCACACGTTTTCTGTAAGTCTTCACAAGGTTTTCACACACTGTTGCTGGGATTTTGTCCCATTCCTCCGTGCAGATCTCCTCTAGAGCAGTGATGTTTTGGGGCTGTTGCTGGGCAACACGGACTTTCAACTCCCTCCAAAGATTTTCTATGGGGTTGAGATCTGGAGACTGGCTAGGCCACTCCAGGACCTTGAAATGCTTCTTACGAAGCCACTCCTTCGTTCCCCGGGCGGTGTGTTTGGGATCATTGTCATGCTGAAAGACCCAGCCACCTTTCATCTTCAGTGCCCTTGCTGATGGAAGGAGGTTTTCACTCAAAATCTCACGATACATGGCCCCATTCATTCTTTCCTTTACACAGATCAGTCGTCCTGGTCCCTTTGCAGAAAAACATCCCCAAAGCATGATGTTTCCACCCCCATGCTTCACAGTAGGTATGGTGTTCTTTGGATGCAACTCAGCATTCTTTGTCCTCCAAACACGACAAGTTGAGTTTTTACCAAAAAGTTATATTTTGGTTTCATCAGACCATATGACATTCTTCCAATCTTCTTCTGGATCATCCAAATGCTCTCTAGCCAACTTCAGACGGGCCTGGACATGTACTGGCTTAAGCAGGGGGACACGTCTGGCACTGCAGGATTTGAGTCCCTGGCGGCGTAGTGCGTTACGGATCGTAGACTTTGTTACTTTGGTCCCAGCTCTCTGCAGGTCACTCACTAGGTCCCCCGTGTGGTTCTGGGATTTTTGCTCACCGTTCTTGTGATCATTTTGACCCCACGGAGTGAGATCTTGCGTGGAGCCCCAGATCGAGGGAGATTATCAGTGGTCTTATATGTCTTCCATTTCCTAATAATTGCTCCCACAGTTGATTTCTTCAAACCAAGCTGCTTACCTATTGCAGATTCAGTCTTCCCAGCCTGGTGCAGGTCTACAATTTTGTTTCTGGTTTCCTTTGACAGCTCTTTGGTCTTGGCCATAGTGGAGTTTGGAGTGTGACTGTTTGAGGTTGTGGACAGGTGTATTTTATACTGATAACAAGTTCAAACAGGTCCAATTAATACAGGTAACGAGTGGAGGACAGAGGAGCCTCTTAAAGAAGAAGTTACAGGTCTGTGAGAGCCAGAAATCTTGCTTGTTTGTAGGTGACCAAATACTTATTTTCCACCATAATTTGCAAATAAATTAATTAACAATCCTACAATGTGATTTTCTGGATTTTTTTTCTCATTTTGTCTGTCATAGTTGAAGTGTACCTATGATGAAAATGATGGGCCTCATCTTTTTAAGTTGGAGAACTTGCACAATTGGTGGCTAACTAAATACTTTTTCCCCCACTGTATGTATGTATGTATGTATGTATGTATGTATGTATGTATGTATATATATATATATATATATATATATATATATATATATATATATATAAAATATGACATTAATGTCTTTACTGTTTTGAAACTTCTGTACAGTGCCTTGCGAAAGTATTCGGCCCCCTTGAACTTTGCGACCTTTTGCCACATTTCAGGCTTCAAACATAAAGATATAAAACTGTATTTTTTTGTGAAGAATCAACAACAAGTGGGACACAATCATGAAGTGGAACGACATTTATTGGATATTTCAAACTTTTTTAACAAATCAAAAACTGAAAAATTGGGCGTGCAAAATTATTCAGCCCCTTTACTTTCAGTGCAGCAAACTCTCTCCAGAAGTTCAGTGAGGATCTCTGAATGATCCAATGTTGACCTAAATGACTAATGATGATAAATACAATCTACCTGTGTGTAATCAAGTCTCCGTATGAATGCACCTGCACTGTGATAGTCTCAGAGGTCCGTCAAAAGCGCAGAGAGCATCATGAAGAACAAGGAACACACCAGGCAGGTCCGAGAAACTGTTGTGAAGAAGTTTAAAGCCAGATTTGGATACAAAAAGATTTCCCAAGCTTTAAACATCCCAAGGAGCACTGTGCAAGCGATAATATTGAAATGGAAGGAGTATCAGACCACTGCAAATCTACCAAGACCTGGCCGTCCCTCTAAACTTTCAGCTCATACAAAGAGAAGACTGATCAGAGATGCAGCCAAGAGGCCCATGATCACTCTGGATGAACTGCAGAGATCTACAGCTGAGGTGGGAGACTCTGTCCATAGGACAACAATCAGTCGTATATTGCACAAATCTGGCCTTTTTGGAAGAGTGGCAAGAAGAAAGCCATTTCTTAAAGATATCCATAAAAAGTGTAATTTAAAGTTTGCCACAAGCCACCTGGGAGACACACCAAACATGTGGAAGAAGGTGCTCTGGTCAGATGAAACCAAAATTGAACTTTTTGGCAACAATGCAAAACGTTATGTTTGGCGAAAAAGCAACACAGCTCATCACCTTGAACACACCATTCCCACTGTCAAACATGGTGGTGGCAGCATCATGGTTTGGGCCTGCTTTTCTTCAGCAGGAACAGGGAAGATGGTTAAAATTGATGGGAAGATGGATGGAGCCAAATACAGGACCATTCTGGAAGAAAACCTGATGGAGTCTGCAAAAGACCTGAGACTGGGACGGAGATTTGTCTTCCAACAAGACAATGATCCAAAACATAAAGCAAAATCTACAATGGAATGGTTCAAAAATAAACATATCCAGGTGTTAGAATGGCCAAGTCAAAGTCCAGACCTGAATCCAATCGAGAATCTGTGGAAAGAACTGAAAACTGCTGTTCACAAATGCTCTCCATCCAACCTTACTGAGCTCGAGCTGTTTTGCAAGGAGGAATGGGAAAAAATTTCAGTCTCTCGATGTGCAAAACTGATAGAGACATACCCCAAGCGACTTACAGCTGTAATCGCAGCAAAAGGTGGAGCTACAAAGTATTAACTTAAGGGGGCTGAATAATTTTGCACGCCCAATTTTTCAGTTTTTGATTTGTTAAAAAAGTTTGAAATATCCAATAAATGTCGTTCCACTTCATGATTGTGTCCCACTTGTTGTTGATTCTTCACAAAAAAATACAGTTTTATATCTTTATGTTTGAAGCCTGAAATGTGGCAAAAGGTCGCAAAGTTCAAGGGGGCCGAATACTTTCGCAAGGCACTGTATGTGTAACGTTTACTGTAAATTTGTATTATTTATTTCACTTTATATATTATCTACCTCACTTGCTTTGGCAATGTTAACACGTTTCCCATGCCAATAAAGCCCTTGAATTGAATTGAATTGAAAGAGATACAGAGAGAGAGATACACAGAGAGAGATACCGAGAGAGATACAGAGAGAGAGAGAGAGAGAGAGAGAGATACAGAGGGAGAGAGATACAGAGATATATAGAGAGAGAGATACAGAGAGAAAGCGAGAGAGAGAGAGCAAGAGCGAAGCAGAGAGAAAAAGAGAGGGCAAGAAGGAGAGGAGCAGAGAGAGAGTAATAGAGGGGGAGACATCAGCTGGTGTGCTTAAGCCAAAAAACACTAAAGCAGTAAACAAACACATCCTATGGTTCAACCTCCATCCTCCCCTCCAAACACACGCATTCAGTGCCAAGACTGAGCACCTGGTAATTACCATGCCCAAAGTAAGTCTGGGCCTGAGACAGAATAATGCTGTGCCGCTTAGCCCCCCAAACACAGCCACCTGGCACTTAGCTGGCTGGGGACAGCAAAACAACAGTAAACCTGACTGGGAGGGAAACGATCACTGAGCAAGGAGCTGGCTAGCACAGGAGAGAAACATACAGTATTAACCATAGGGGGTGGAAATGCTGTGTGTAATAGAAACAATGAGTATGTTTACATGCACAGTGTACACAACATTAGGGGCAAAAAAGTATTTATTTATTTTTTAAATGTAACCTTTATTAAACCAGGAAAGTCAGTTAAGAACAAATTCTTATTTACAATGACGGCCTACCCCAGTCAAACCCAGACAACGCTGGGCCAATTGTGCGCCGCCCTATGAGACTCCCAATCACGGCCGGATGTGATACTGCCTGGATTCAAACCAGGGACTGTAGTGACGCCTCTTGCACTGAGATGCAGTGCCTTAGACAGCTGCACAAGTCGGGAACACCTGCTCTTTCCATTATATAGACTGACCAGTTGAAAGCTATGATCCCTTATTGATGTCACATGTCAAATCCAATTCAAATCAGTGTACATCAAGGGGAGGAGACAGGTTCAAGATTTTTAAGTCTTGAGACATGGATTGTGTATGTGTGCCATTCAGAGAGTGAATGGGCAAGACAAAAGATTGAAGTGCCTTTGAACGGCGTTTGATAGTAGGTGCCGGGCGCACCAGTTAGAGTATGTCAAGAACTGTAACGCTGCTGGGTTTTTCACGCTCAACAGTTTCCTGTGTGTGTATCAAGAATGTTCCACCACCCAAAGGACATCCAGCCAACTTGACACAACTGTGGGAAGCATTGGAGTCAACGTGGGCCAGCATCCCTGTGGAACGCCTTCGACACCTTGGAAGTAAATGGAAGTAAGCACACGCTGAATAAAACACCTAGTTTCCTGAGCAATCTGGAATTATTAGGGCAACAGCTTAATCCGGGTTCCATCGGTGTAATTGATCTGCACATGTGCCAGCACCGGTAGCACAAGCCTCCCTCTTATGCACGAGTGACGTGAGTTTGGGAAAAACTGAAAATAAGCATCTTAAAAATACATTTCACATACAAACTATATACGTCCAAACTCAATCAGGCTTCACAAAAATAACATGGCCGTTGTGGTAGAATGTTTATTTTGATTACCGATTTTCTGCATTTATTTAAGTCCCATCAGGAAGCCTGACTTCAGATGTGTCCATGTAAACATGATTGTTAAGGAAATCGTTTATGTGCATGTAACTGCACTCAATGAGACAACATCAAAACCAACATAGTACCTGACATTAGAAGATATGAGCATTTTTGAATATATATATAAAATAAAATATCCCTTTCTTTTTTTTTGTTTAAATAAAAACAAAACTGATCATTCAATTCATGCTTTTCAGTCTGCAGATGGATAAATGGATGGATAGTTTGATGGAAAGAGAAACTTTGCTCTTTTGCTTTTCCACATCCTCTCTGGAGACTTGGCTAGCCACCGCGGTAGAGGAGCCAAACACCAGATGCACTTTGATGATGTCAGGTGACAGGTCAGCCAGGTCCTTTGTGAAGGGTAGTCTGTTTCTCTGAGTGCTGGGTCTTGGTTTTATTCCTTTCCCTCTCAGTGACTGGAGGGTCGTTCCATGTCGTTTCAGAAAGCAATGACACCCACAATCTCTGATTGTTCTGAAATCATTTCTGTCATTTGAAACAGATAAGATTTGGCATGGGGGGGGGGGGGCTTTTGACAATTTCTTTGGAATCCTCATGTCTTAGGTTATGTACTATATTTACTGAATTTGGGTGCAATCAATTAGCTTAATTTCTCAGAGATAATGTTGCAGGGGGCCTCCCGAGTGGCGCAGCGGTCTAAGGCGTCACTACAGACCCAAGTTTGTTCCCAGGCTATGTCACAGCCGGCCGCGACCGAGAGACGGCGCACTATTGGCCCAGTGTTGTCCGGGTTAGGAGAGGGTTTGGCTGGCCGGGATGTCCTTGTCCCATCGCGCTCTAGCGACTCCTTGTGGCGGGCTGGTCGCATGCACACTGACTGCGGTCGCCAGCTGTACGGCGTCTCCGCCGACACATTGGTGCGACTGTCTACCGGGTTAAGCGAGCAGTGTGTCAAGAAGCAGTGTGGCTTGGCAGGGTCGTGTTTCGGAGGAGGCATGACTCTCGACCTTCGCCTTTCCCGAGTCCGTACGGGAGTTTCAGCGATGGGACAAGACTAACTACCAATTGGATATCATAAAATGATCTGTAACCTTCTGTTTCTTACAACAGAATTGATTTCAGAACAATCTGAGGTGGTGGGTGTCGAAAACCTTGTGCTTTTTGGAGGTGAAATGACCCTGGGACTGTGTTGATATTGTTGGTCTGTTTTTCCCCTGCTGCCCTGAGAAAATATATTTTTTATGGGCACTCATGAATTCTGTCCTTGAAGTTCATTGGATCCTCTCAGCCTGGAAGGGAAGGTGAGGAGGACAGAGAAGTCCGCTGGGAGTGAGAGAGTTTTCCCCTCAGAAGGAAGGAGCTCACAGACCTAACCACCCTGAAGCCATTTTTTTTATCTTTAAGCCTGGATGAGGCTGAGACATTAGGTGAACTGTGAACCATAGATTGTTCTGGAAAACGCATAGGCTACAACAAGCTTTCAGGAAGACAGGCAACTATCAGTGTCCACATAGAGCACTGGTTATAATACAAAATGTTGAATGAGACTGCCATACAAGCAGCACACCTGCATACAGTAGGTCTTACAACGGTCAAAACTATGAATATAATAACTCAATAGTCTATATCCTGGTGCTTTAATGGAGCTTCAGCTCTCTTCACAAAAAAACAAAAACATACCTTTATTGCAGCAAATGTCATCATTCCAGGGGTACAAATGAGAGGTAATAAAATAATAAGCGGGGGTTTATCCTCTGTCACATGTAATGGTACAGAGTCTTTAAACTTTGCTGTTGAATTTGGAGTCACACACAGAGAGGAGGGCACACACACAAAGGGCACTCCACATCGAAAGATGTCAGTAGGAGAGTTGGCTTCCAAATGTCAGCTACGTGAAGAACATTAGAAGAGAATGTAGACTCAGGTATTAGTAAAACCTACACTCTGCTGTGGAGAGAAGGAAAGAGAAGGGAGGGAGAGGGACTCAAGAGGACAGAAAGAGGCACTGTCTAATTCATAAGTGAAAGTTATGGATGAAATCTCATTGCCAGAGGTCTCAGCATGTGGCCGACAGAGCATGTGGCCTAAGGGGCACTCTAACCCTGACCTTTAACTGCTAACAGACAAGCACGCAGACACACACCTCTTCTAGACTGGATTTTGGATAACAGAGAGCCACTAATAAATTATATTAATTAAATGTGTGTGGCGACCTTGTGTTTTTGTGGGCTGCAGGGGAGCGAGGGGGAGAGAGAACGACTCTAAATTAAGCACCTGTATAAGAGAGATGGGAGCTCTGCCCAGAGCCTCATCAATCCATCCTTCCTCTCCTCTGTCACAACCTGGCATCTATCCTTCTGTGTAAGTGTGTTATTTTCTTGTGGAAGAAGTGAACATGTCTCAATAACACCATGGCTCAGCACAGACTAAGTGCTGCCTTAATTGCCTGTTGTTGCCCAGTACTTCTGGCTAGTCTTGATTCATTGGTAACGGCGCAAATCCTTTCCACATACACTAAACCCAAGGTCTTTCCACCCTCTAAAAACCTGAGAGAATCTCAGACATTAAACATTGAACCTGAACACTGTTTCACTTATTGTGTGTGGCATACTGCACAATACCGCAGCCTTTATCCTGGTGTGCATGTCAGGCATACTGCAGCCTTTATCCTGGTGCGTATGTCAGGCATACCGCAGCCTTTATCCTGGTGCGTATGTCAGGCATACCGCAGCCTTTATCCTGGTGTGTATGTCAGGCATACCGCAGCCTTTATCCTGGTGTGTATGTCAGGCATACCGCAGCCTTTATCCTGGTGTGTATGTCAGGCATACCGCAGCCTTTATCCTGGTGTGTATGTCGGGCATACCGCAGCCTTTATCCTGGTGTGTATGTCAGGCATACCGCAGCCTTTATCCTGGTGTGTATGTCAGGCATACCGCAGCCTTTATCCTGGTGTGTATGTCAGGCATACCGCAGCCTTTATCCTGGTGTGTATGTCAGGCATACCGCAGCCTTTATCCTGGTGTGTATGTCAGGCATACCGCAGCCTTTATCCTGGTGTGTATGTCAGACAAGCATTTCGCTACACTCGCATTAACATCTGCTAACCATGTGTATGTGACAAATAAATTTGAGGCATACCGCAGCCTTTATCCTGGTGTGCAGTAAAGTCTTCCTCCTCTCTTACAAGGTTAAGGTCAGAGCTCCAGATCTCTCCAAACTCCAGATATGTACCACGTCAACCTCACACTAAAGGCCAAGGTTGACCTGCCGTGGAGACGAGGTCCAAAGTGGATGTGGTCTGAACCGGGGTTTAAACCCCCAAAGGCCAGCTGGCTAAGGTCAAGGAATAACTGAGGTTTGGGACGGCACAATAGTGTGAAAAGGGTAAAGGTGGTGTGAGAGGGTGCTGCTCACCTCGTTCTGCAGCTCGTCGTCACTCTTGGTGGAGGCCAGCATCTCAAACAGGGAGGTGCACAGTTCCTCAGGGCTGGAGGAGATCATGTTGCCTCCGTTCAGGAACTTCTCAACCTCCCCCTCAGGTTTGGTCCCATCCCCAGAGCTCTGAGCCCCTCCCGGGCTTAGCCTGCCTCCATCCGCCTCTCCCCCATTACCCCAGAGGCCTTGATGGTTGTTGAGGAAGCTTTGGAAGTCCAGGCCTCCACCAGGGGTCTCGTCCTCAGGGCCCCCCGCCCAGGGCAGGGCCTCCTGGGGGTCCAGGGTGTAACAGTCATAGGAGAAGGTGATGTTGCGTCCGAAGGCCGAGCCACGCTGAGGGGAGCGACAGGAGCTCTGGGAACAAACAAACTCCGCCACCTGTAAAACATAAATAAATACATACATTATTACTTATTTAAATATGTATGTATTTATAATGCTCTAAGAAAAGTATGATAGTAGAATAATAAAATACTAGGAAGAAAATGTACTTTTTAAAAATATTTTATTTTAAGTATGCCTATATATAGTCATAGTATTTTATTAAAATTTGATTTGAGTATTTCAGTTGTAACCGAAGACCAAATTAGACTCCCCCCACCTGGGACTCTCCCAGAGGGGCCACAGCAGCACAGGAGGCGTCGGCTGCCGAGGAAGATCTGCTTGATGGCCCTTGTCTCCTCGTGACCTAAATATGCTGACACTGATGATGATCATTGTGATTATCAGAAAACCCACTACCATTACTATTACCATTAGTGATACCTAGCTGGCTAGTGGCTACAGCAATGTGACATTTCTTGCTGCACTGCTATGTGCTCCAGCTGTATGTTCCAGCTGTATGCTCCAACTGTATGTTCCAGCTGTATGTTCCAACGGTATGCTCCAACTGTATGTTCTAGCTGTATGCTCCAACTGTATGCTCCAACTGTATGTTCCAGCTGTATGCTCCAACTGTATGCTCCAACTGTATGCTCCAACTGTATGTTCCAACTGTATGCTCCAACTGTATGTTCCAACGGTATGCTCCAACTGTATGTTCTAGCTGTATGCTCCAACTGTATGCTCCAACTGTATGTTCCAGCTGTATGCTCCAACTGTATGCTCCAACTGTATGCTCCAACTGTATGTTCCAACTGTATGCTCCAACTGTATGCTCCAACTGTATGCTCCATCTGTATGTTACATCTGTATGCTCCAACTGTATGCTCCAACTGTATGCTCCAACTGTATGCTCCAACTGTATGCTCCAACTGTATGCTCCAAGCAGTAAAACACTACCATTGTCTAGCACTGCTCCTCAGAGAAATGAAAGATGAAAAAGAGCACTTCCTAAAAGACACGTGTAGCTCATTTGGAGCTCTGTTTAATCAAGGGAATCAGGACTAATTGTCCAAAAGAGATGAGAGTGAGAGAGAGGAGAAAAAGAGAGAGAGAGAGCGCGAGAGAGAGAGATAAAGGGTGATACTTAGAGAGGCAGAGAGAAACGAATGAAAAGGATTTAAGCCAATTAAAATGGCCTAAAAGCGTCTCACTCTCCACTGTGTGTGTCAGGGCACGATGGGTGCTTTTCATCGTCATTCTCAGTGGGCTCTGGAGCATTACTTTACTCTCTACGCTCTAGGTAGACAGACAGGCTAAGGGCACATTAAAAGGACCAAAATTGCATGGTCAAGAACCTTTCAAAAATATCCCAAAAACGTGTTTATTATCGCAGAAGGCTCTTTAGCTTTTCAATGATGAGGACACAAAAAGAGTAGTGGCGAACAGAAGGCAAATAAATAGAAAATTGTCTTTTTCACAGGGTTTCAAGAAGGTAGGTAGGACATCATGTTTCTCTTGGTGAGCTCTTAGACAGCATTTCAAAGTAGAAATCCTGCCTGCACAACATGGTTTCAGTGACCTACTGCATGTGTCTATTGTTAGAATGTACTGTAGTATCTACTAAAACACCTCAGCTAAGGAACCTGCATCAAGCTCTACACTATATTACTCATCTTTCAGAGACACTGACCCTGGCCTGATATGCATGAGTCATTGGACAGAGACACACCCCCAGGCAGCCAGCCTCCACTAGCTGTCCTGAGCTCTTGATCCTCCACACACACACATGTAGCTACTGTTAGAACCCCAGGCTTGTTCTCAATTTGTCTTCCCTCAATTCTCCTCGTCACCTTCTCAAAACTAGTTGGAGGAGAAAGTCAGAGGGGAGGAACCTTGGATGTTTTCCTCTAATGTGTATTGAGAAGGAGGTGAGGAGAGGGGACGTGAGGAATCAAGGATGGACAAATTGAGAGAGCCTCAAAGATGCCTTCTTGTGTGTCGGGCCTCAGTTTCTTCCGGTACACTACAGAGGTGCTCCACACGGGGAGAGTCCACTCTCTGCTGCACTCCACTGATATCTATCAGGGATGCAGTGGGATTAGGGGACGGATCCCCCAACAGGCAGTATAGGGTGTGTGATCTCCCAACAGGCAGTATAGGGTGTGTGATCTCCCAACAGGCAGTATGGGGTGTGTGATCCTCCAACAGGCAGTATGGGGTGTGTGATCCTCCAACAGGCAGTATGGAGTGTGTGATCCTCCAACAGGCAGTATGGGGTGTGTGATCCTCCAACAGGCAGTATGGAGTGTGTGATCCTCCAACAGGCAGTATGGGGTGTGTGATCCTCCAACAGGCAGTATGGGGTGTGTGATCCCCCAACAGGCAGTATGGGGTGTGTGATCCCCCAACAGGCAGTATGGGGTGTGTGATCCCCCAACAGGCAGTATGGGGTGTGTGATCCCCCAACAGGCAGTATGGGGTGTGTGATCCCCCAACAGGCAGTATGGGGTGTGTGATCCCCCAACAGGCAGTATCAGAATAGTAATAAGAGCAGTAGGAGAAGGACCTGTGTTGCACCACTGTACAACTTCGGGAGGAATTGTGGGGGATTTGCATCTAATCTAATTATAAGTCACATCAGGAAGCCGTTGTGGGGCGATAGAGAACTGATGCACATTTTGACAGCGAGGAAATATAATACATTTAATTGCGGCCCTCCAGACCTCAGTGAAGACCAAATGCAGCCTCCGGGGCAAAATTAGTTTGACAACCCTGGCTTAGAGTGAATATCATCCAGGACAATGAGTTGATTACCTATCAGTGTTTACCCTATATTAATTCAGTAGCGGCACTCCATTGGATGGGCAACCCCATGATTCAGCCTATTTAAAGCTGCCGTGCAACATAAGCTGGTCTAAAGGTTATAATGCTTTTAAATAGAAAATTACATTTCAGATGGTGTCTACAAAACAACAACTGTCTTTGCCACCACTGATTCGAATAGTCCTCGGGAAAACACTGCCTATTTAGCCTCACAGATAAGATAACATTAGAATGGTGCTGTATGACTGAAAGTGCATCCCTGCCAGTCCAGCGAGTTGATTACCTATCTGCTTGGCAGCCTTTAGGATGCTCTTCAGCTCCTGTGCTGCAGCCTGCTGCTCTGCCTTCTCCAGGTGCTGAGTGAAGAACTGGACTATCTTCTGCCATGTCAGGCCCTCTCTGGAGAACAGCTCCTGCCTCTTCAGACGCTTGGTCTAACATAAGACAGACAGCAAGGGCATAAAGTTACACAGAATTATTATGAAACTATATAGTCTGATATTGGATGCACACAGTGACTTCTCTCTGCATATCCCTCTCTATCACACACAGCAGAGGGTAATTCTAAGTCCTTTTCATAACTCAAAGACATAGTGCAGCAGTATACGCTAAGTTCCTTGCATAGCGAGCAATTTTGAAATAAGCCTTTCCTTTAGCATTGGGTATTAATGCTCATCAGGTCAGGGGGTTCAGTGCAAGGAGGGCCGGCAGCAGTATTAACACCATGCCTTTATTACAATCAGCACTTCCATGTCCTCTAAAACTAAAGAATTTTAACTGGAGCTCTGATAATCTCCCAGCGACCCTCATTAGTCCCTCTTTTCCCTCAAGCAGCAGTTTTCACACTGTGGAGGATTTAGCTCTGGGAAAACAGGGCCAGAGGTGGTGGTCTGAGGACCAGGCCCAATTTCCTCCTAAGTTGAGTATCTCAATACACACCAACAACTTAACAAGCCCCCGATCAGAATGAGAGAGGAGAAATTAGGGGGAGGCAAAGATTAGAATATATTTTGAAACGAGAGAGAGAGAGAGGATTAAAGAAGATAACAGGAAAAGAGAGGTAGCATGGTAAATGGGAGAGAGCTGAAGAAAGTGATATCAAGGAGGGAAGTGAGTGAAAAGCACTACAAGTAGCCTGTGTTCACAACAGCCCAAAGCATCCTCCTCAATTAGCTTAATACTATGATTTTAATACTGTGATAATACTGTGATTTTATTGCAATTCGATGTTCCAAACCCATTTCTCACCCAATGTCTTCTGCAGATGTTCAAGAGAGAGCAATGAGAAAGTGAGTTTTTATCATGGGCATAAGTGATGAAAACAAATTGGCTCCCTATTTAAAAATATTGATAACAAGCTTTTCAGGAAAAATGCTAGAGTTTTGGTGCTGGTACAGCCGACTACCAATAAAATAATATTGTGATATTGTTAAATCGCGATAGTGTCCCATCACAATGGTTAGTCGGATATGGTCTGTAATGTAACTTGCTTTGGGTTAGCCTTACCTTCAGATCATATACTTCTTCAGAGAAGTCTTCCTGCTTGCTGACAGTAGAGAAGGAGCGCAGGCCGCTGGTGAACCGGGGCGGAGACATTGGTTGCCTACCACTCTGTGGTCCATAAGATGCTACCAAACACAGTCTTTTCTCTGATCTGAAAGTAACAAAATATTCACACATACGCTATTAAATCAATAGCGGAGTAAACAAAACAATACATTTTCCCTCACCACCAACAAAGACACTAGATTTGTTTTCAATTGGAAGATAAGGTTACATAGATGCTGTCACATAACTGTGTATTGGGTAACCAATTTAGGTAACTTTGCTAAATGCTTGGTCTGACGTCAGCCTGTCAACTCCACTGACAGCTAGCTAACGTTAGTAAACTCTGGCTAGCATCATCACTTAGTTAGCTTGCTCAGCTGACAATGCATGTCGTGGGTAATAACAATACAGCCTCTTTCCAAAATGAGTCTTTGAAAGAAATGCTGTAATCTCAATGTCAACAACGTGATTTTGTTAAAATGAATAGAATAGTTAACGTGAGCTAACTAGCAAGCTTAGCGCAGTGGGAGGGAGACCAAATGGAGAGACTTGCGTTAGTTAGCTGCTCAATTCAACACGTCTCCCGATACAATGGCCACAAATGCAGGACAGTATGGTACATCATCACAATAATACCAACAAAGGGCGTAAGGATAATTATACCTGTACTCGCAACGACAGAAAGGACTTAATACACACGTTTCTACACTGTCAGAAGCGTTTACGTCAGATGTTCTGTCAAAGGTGGAGTAGTGGGTATTGTAGTACGCGTATAAATACTTGCAGGCCTGTAGACATGGAAAGGACTACAATATCTATATTAATTGATAAAAGAAGCAAGCCAGCAGTAATCGATTTGTGAGAGAGAAATCAGCGAGCTACAGGTATTTATGACAATTATCTTTGCCTATAGTATCATCAAAGATATTCATAACTAACTAATTTGTGAAAATATTTTTGTTCACATGTATAATTTTTGGGGGTGTGAAAAGGGTCCTTGCGTGGAAAAGTCTGGGAACCCCTGGTGTAGGGGAATAATTTAAGAATGTATTACAGCTTTCTGACTATGAGTTTATTAATCAGTGATGATCACTGGTCTGTGGGTCCAACGTTGGCCCATATGCGCGTTCAGGTGCTAGTCGTAAACGCTGACATTTCCAACTTGCTGACTGGTTGTAGGAAACGTTTCCTTGTTCCAACTAGCAGAATTATTTCTGTGGTAAACACAGATTTAAGAGATCCTGTGCGTTTTGTTCTATGAGAAATTGTCATCAGCTAACTTCACTTTTGGGAATGTTGAAGCATTTACAGTATGTAATCAAAACAAGCACATAAAAGCAGATAAAGTCTTCATAATTCATAAAGTTAATGTTAATTGCCTGGTTTAATATCATAGAACAAAACGTTTAAAATCATCCTTAAACCTGTGTTAAAGATATTCTCCTGTACTTGTGTATACTTTTTAGCCAGTAGTTCTGAAAGTAGTGTCCACGAGCCAAAAGTGGTCCCTGAAAATGGTGTATCATGTCACAAATGTGCAAATATGTGCACCACTTCATTGCTCTCTCTTGCTCTCTGTGTGTGCCACTTGCTAGATGTGGCGAAAGGCTGAAGCTTATTGGCTGAAACTCAAATTGCTAAGGGGCTGGCCCACGTGGGGGAAAATGTCGGAAAAATGTCACCACACAGCTTCAAACTAGGGATTTCGTGGCTAATTGAGGTAAAACAGTAATTCTGTTTATAGATTAGGACTGCAAACTGACGAGCTCTATTAAGGCCCAGCAGTAGGTTACTTATACAGTTAAATGGAATAAATTCCAAACTGCTCATAATTCTGCTCATAAATTCACCCCATACTTGGTTTGAACCCTGGTGGGAACTAGGTCCTACTTTGAAGTGAGTTCAAAGGCGATAACAAACAATCTTGTTTCAGTGTTTCACTGTAATTAAACATGTAATTGTTTTTCTTATAAATAGTTGATGTAGGCCTAAATACATGTAATTACAAGGCAACAGTAAACATGTTGCCCCCACATGAATGATGCAGCAAAAATGTCAATAATCCAGTTTTTGCTTTGTCATTATTGGGTATTGTGTGTAGATTGATGAAGGAAAAAACTATTTAATCAATTTTAGAGTAAGAATAACGTAACAAAATGAGTAAAAAGTCAAGGGGTCTGAATACTTTCCGAATGCACTGTAAGCAGAACAAGTGACATCCCGACAACTTTGTAAAAAAAACGCTTTATATCGGAGTTCTCAAGATGGCTATGCATGTTCACGACATGAGGTGAGTACCATAGTATCTCTCTCCATTGAATACAGGTGGTTAATGTCAACAACCCTTATCGAATATTAAAAAATGTATTAAAATAATGAGATTTATCCACCAACGCAAAGAGAGGAATAGGCAGGAGCTTTCTTGTCAGAATATCCATAATCTTTGGTGTAACCAGTGTGAAATGGCTAGCTAGTTAGCAGTGCGCGCTAGTAGTGTTTCAATTGGTGATGTCATTCGCTCTGAGACCTTGAAGAAGTTGTTTTCATTGCTCTGCAAGGGCCATGGCTTTTGTGGAACGATACTGTAGGTAACAATGCTTCATGGGAGGTAGTTGTTGATGTGTTCAGAGAGTTCCTGGTTCAAACCCAGGTTGGGACAAGGAGAGGGACACAAGCATTTCGCTACACTCGCATTAACATCTGCTAACCATGTGTATGTGACAAATAAAATTTGATTTGGAGAGGGACAGAAAGCAAGATTGTTACACTGTCATATTGTGTAGAGAGAGGAACATTCAACTTAGTTAATTCATTACTTAGGAATAGGTGCCTGTGCATGCTTCGGCGTTTCTTCTCTACATGGCATGGATTAGCCCATTATCATGACACTCAATTACATTACATACAAGAGTTGTTGGACGAAGATGTCTTCTGTACAGGGAGTTTTGTTAACAGCCCAGATACTCAATCTGAACATTAACATTAACATTAAATTCCTTACTGGTAGCTGTTGGTATATTTGATGTTCATTTGATAATGTCACACCTCATGCCATCTGCTGTCAAACTTGGCCAAAACAGAGGCAGCTTTGAAGCCAATAGGATGGGGCTGTTTGTCTGTCTGGGCACATACCGGGATGGGTCCAGCAATGATAATCATATGCTAAATTATACCCCCTATTATCCATCCCGCTATGTTATGGAAAATCTCTGAGGATTTAAAATGAAAAGATATGCTAAATATTCATAATCTGGTCACATTTAATGCAACATTGTAGCCTGTAATGTATATTGTTTGATGTGTGTTTAATGTAATGGTAATCTTTGTCCGGCGGGTCATTGATGAATATGCCTGGGAAGGGTCAGGCTACAGGGGAGTCACCCATTCTAATCTCTCCTTAACTTTGGATATGAACCAGTCTTATCCACAGAACATAGATCATCCTATTCTATTTCTAAGCACAGATTTATAAACTGGACCCATTCATTACTCTAGGATACTGTATGTGTTGGGGGGTCTCGCTGTTTCAGCTGGATTGGTGATGGGCTTTCACATGGTGATGATGAGAAGGAGGATGGGGTTAAACGCAGGGACTCCTCAGATTAAGTCAAAGACTGTAGGATAACTGTTAAAGTTTTTACTTAAATACTGGGCATGCCCCGGAGAGGGGCAAAGTCTGTTTCATACACCCTACCCCTTAATAGGGTTACCTCCCTTGAAAGCTTTTTATTTAGGTTTTCAATGCCACACAGCAGTAAAACTCATCTTCTTCTGTCCCTTGACATGTGTTTTATGAATCACCCGGCCTCCACACACCTTTGTAATTCTGAAACTGTCCTCTTCTAACCCACCCATGAAGGTAGCTCATCTGATTCATCCAATTTGACTCCTCACCTGTCCTCCCCTCCTTCTCCTCCCCTCTCCTCTCTTCTTTTCTTCTCCTCTTCTCTCCTCTTCTAACCTCCCTTCCTCTGACCTCTCCTCCCCTCCCCTCCCCTCCCCTCACACACACAGATAACATATCCTCCAGCCGAGGCTACGGGGCGTAGATTGTACGGTGTGAGTTTTATTAGTATGAAGTTATCATGAGTGGTGTCATCCCATATCTAGCTGTATTTAACACTAACCTAGTTCCAAGTGAGAGTTATCAAGCTCTTGACCTTACCATGGGCAAAGGCATCTGAAACAATAGTAGCAAAATTGCAGAGGAAACTATGCAAATGATGTATTAGAAACAGAGGCCGTCAAACAAAATTCAAACCCATTATTTGGCAAGCTTCAAAGTAAGAATCATACAGTTTCAAGCAATGACTAATAACTGTTTATGATTTATAAACTACATATTAACTGTATGTAATCTCAAATCAAATCAGTAAAATGCTTACTTACAAGCCCTTAACCAACAATGCAGTTTTAAGAAAAATACCTATCTACCTACAGATTCAAAGTGCAGGGGCACTGGTTAGTCAAGGTAATTGAGGTAATATGTACATGTACGTAGAGTTATTAAAGTGACTATGTATAGATAATGACAGAGAGTAGCGGCAGTGTAAAAGAGGGGGGGGGGGGGGGCAATGCAAATAGTCTGGGGAGCCATTTTATTTCATTTTAATTTTTATTCACCTTTATTTAACCAGGTAGGCAAGTTGAGAACAAGTTCTCATTTACAATTGCGACCTGGCCAAGATAAAGCAAAGCAGTTCGACACATACAACAACACAGAGTTACACATGGAGTAAAACAAACATACAGTCAATAATACAGCAGAAAAATAAGTCTATATACGATGTGGGCAAATTTGGTGAGATAATGGAGGTAAAGGCAAAAAAAAGGCCATGGTGTCAAAGTAAATACAATATAGCAAGTAAAACACTGAAATGGTAGATTTGCAGTGGAAGAATGTGCAAATTAGAAATAAAAATAATGGGGTGCAAAGGAGCAAAATAAAAAAAATAAAAAAATAAATACAGTAGGGGAAGAGGTAGTTGTTTGGGCTAAATTATAGATGGGCTATGTACAGGTGCAGTAATCTGTGAGCTGCTCTGACAGCTGGGGCTTAAAGCTAGTGAGGGAGATAAGTGTTTCCAGTTTCAGAGATCTTTGTAGTTCGTTCCAGTCATTGGCAGCAGAGAACTTGAAGGAGAGGCGGCCAAAGGAAGAATTGGTTTGTGGGTGACCAGAGAGATATACATGCTGGAGTGCGTGCTACAGGTGGGTGCTGCTATGGTGACCAGCGGGCTGAGATAAGGGGGGACTTTACCTAGCAGGGTCTTGTAGATGACCTGGAGCCAATGGGTTAGGCGACGAGTATGAAGCGAGGGCCAGCCAACGAGAGCGTACAGGTCACTGTGGTGGGTAGTATATGGGGCTTTGGTGACAAAACGGATGGCACTGTGATAGACGACATCCAATTTATTGAGTAAGGTAAATGACATCTTGATAAATGACATCGCTGAAGTCGAGGATCGGTAGGATGGTCAGTTTTACTAGGGTATGTTTGGCAGCATGAGTGAAGGATGCTTTGTTGCGAAATAGGAAGCCAATTCTAGATTTAACTTTGGATTGTAGATGTTTGATGTGAGTCTGGAAGGAGAGTTTACAGTCGAACCAGACACCTAGGTATTTGTAGTTGTCCACATATTCTAAGTCAGAACCATTCAGAGTAGTGATGCTGGACGGGCGGCAGGTGCAGGCAGCGATCGGTTGAAGAGCATGCATTTAGGTTTACTTGTATTTAAGAGCAGTTGGAGGCCAAGGAATGAGAGTTGCATGGCATTGAAGCTTGTCTGAGGGCTGTTAACATAGTGTCCAAAGAAGGGCCAGAAGTATACAGAATGGTGTTGTCTGCGTAGAGGTGGATCAGAGACTCACTAGCAGCAAGAGCGACATCATTGATGTATACAGAGAAGAGAGTCGGCCCATGAATTGAACCCTGTGGCACCCCCATAGAGACTGCCAGAGGTCCGGACAACAGGCCCTCCGATTTGACACACTGAACTCTATCAGAGTAGTTGGCTATCAGAGAAGTAGTTGGTGAACCATGCGAGGCAATCATTTGAGAAACCAAGGCTATCGAGTCTGCCGATGAGGATGTGGTGATTGACAGAGTCGAAAGCCTTGGCCAGGTCAGTGAATACGGCTGCACAGTATTGTTTCTTATCGATGGCGGTTAAGATGTCTTTTAGGACCTTGAGCGTGGCTGAGGTGCACCCATGACCAGCTCTGAAACCAGATTGCATAGCGGAGAAGGTGCGGTGGGATTCGAAATGGTCGGTAATCTGTTTGTTGACTTGGCTTTCGAATACCTTAGAAAAGCAGGGTAGCATAGATATAGGTCTGTAGCAGTTTGGGTCAAGAGTGTCGCCCTCTTTGAAGTGGGGGATGACCGCAGCTGCTTTCCCATCTTTGGGAATCTCAGACGACACGAAAGAGAGGTTGAACAGGCTAGTAATAGGGGTTGCAACAATTTCGGCAGATCATTTTAGAAAGAAAGGTTCCAGATTGTTTAGCCCGGCTGATTTGTAGGGGTCCAGATTTTGCAGCTCTTTCAGACCATCAGCTGACTGGATTTGGGAGAAGGAGAAATGGGGAAGGCTTGGGCGAGTTGCTGTGGGGGGTACAGTGCAGTTGACCGGCGTAGGGGTAGCCAGGTGGAAAGCATGGCCAGCCGTAGAAAAATGCTTATTGAAATTCTCAATTATAGTGGATTTATCAGTGGTAACAGAGTTTCCTATCCTCAGTGCAGTGGGCAGCTGGGAGGAGGTGTTCTTATTCTCCATGGACTTAACAGTGTCCCAGAACTTTTTTGAGTTTGTATTGCAGGAAGCAAATTTCTGCTTGAAAAAGTTAGCTTTGGTTTTTCTAACTGCCTGTGTATATTGGTTTCTAACTTCCCTGAAAAGTTGCATATCACTGGGGCTGTTCAATGCTAATGCAGAACGCCATAGGATGTTTTTGTGTTGGTTAAGGGCTGTCAGCTCTGGAGAGAACCAAGGGCTATCTATATCTGTTCCTGGTTCTAAATTTCTTGAATGGGGCATGCTTATTTAAGATGGTGAGGAAGTTTTTTTTTTTTAAATAACCAGGCATCCTCTACTGACGGGATGAGGTCAATATCCTTCCAGGATACCCGGGCCAGGTCGATTTGAAAGGCCTGCTCACTGAAGAGTTTCAGGGAGCGTTTGACAGTGATGAGTGGAGGTCCCTTGACCGCTGACCCATATTTGATACAGGCAATGAGGCAGTGATCGCTGAGATCTTGTTTGAAAACAGCAGAGGTGATTTAGAGGGCAAGTTGGTTAGGATGATATCTATGAGGGAGCCCGTGTTTACGGCTTTGGGGTGGTACCTGGTAGGTTCATTGATAATTTGTGTGAGATTGAGGGTATCAAGCTTAGATTGTAGGATGGCTGGGGTGTTAAGCATGTTCCAGTTTAGGTCACCTAGCAGCACGAGCTCTGAAGATAGATGGGGGGCAATCAGTTCACATATGGTGTCCAGAGCACAGCTGGGGGCAGAGGGTGGTCTATAGCAGGCGGCAACGGTGATAGACTTGTTTTTAGGGAGTTGGATTTTTAAAAGTAGAATTTCAAATGGTTTGGGTACAGACCTGGATAGTAGGACAGAACTCTGCCGGCTATCTCTGCAGTAGATTGCAACACCGCCCCCTTTGGCCGTTCTATCTTGTCTGAAAATTTTGTAGTTAGGGATGGAGATTTCAGAGTTTTTGGTGGTCTTCCTAAACCAGGATTCAGACACGGCTAGGACATCCGGGTTGGCAGAGTGTGCTAAAGCAGTGAATAAAACAAACTTAGGGGGGAGGCTTCTAATGTTAACATGCATGAAACCAAGGCTATTACGGTTACAGAAGTCATAAAAAGAGAGCGCCTGGGGAATAGGAGTGGAGCTAGGCACTGCAGGGCCTGGATTCACCTCTACATCACCAGAGAACAGAGGAAGAGTAGGATAAGGGTACGGCTAAAAGCTATGAGAATTGGTCTTCTAGGACGTCCTGAACATAGTAAAAAGGAGGTTTCTGGGGACAATAAAATAGCTTCAAGGTATAATGTACAGACAAAGGTATGGAAGGATGTGAACACAGTCGAGGTAAACCTAGGCATTGAGTGATAATGAGAGAGATATTGTCTCTAGAAACAGCATTGAAACCAGGTGATGTCATCACATGTGTGGGTGGTGGAACTGAAAGGTTCGATAAGGTATAATGAGCAGGGCTAGAGGCTCTACAGTGAAATAAGCCAATAAACACTAACCAGAACAGCAATGGACAAGATATATTGACATTAAGGAAAAGCATGCTTAGCCGAGTGATTATAAGGGTCTAGTGAGTAGTCAGGTTGGTTGAGGTCACGGCGATTCAGACAGCTAGCTGGGCCATCGGTAGCAAGCTGGCAGAGGATGGAGGTCTGTTTTTAGCCACCTCGTGCGTTTCCGTCGGTAGATTAGTGGGGTTCCGTGTGGTAGAGGAGACCAATCCAATTGGCAAAATAGATATAGTTATAGTGACCCAAGAAAATTGTCCGATAGATCTATTCAGATAGCAGCCAATAAGACAGCTAACGATAGCGGGCCGCAGATGGGCGTTCAGGTAACGTCGCGACGGAGGGGACAGTTGGATAACTCCCTCAGGCAGATAACATTGGTAGTCCAATTGTGAAGGCCCGGTGGGGCTCCGCGTCAGCAGTAAAATGGGTCCGGATAGGTGATTGTAGCCCAGGAGTGGCTGATGGAACTCTTCAGCTGTCTAGCTCCGGAATAACTGATATTTGCTCCGGGATCGAAGCAAGCCAATAGTCACTTGGATAGCAGCTAGCTAGCTGCAAGATCCAGGTGTAAATGTCCAGCGCTTGTGGTAGAAATCCGGGGATATGGAGAGAAAATAGGTCCGGTATGCTCTGGTCTGAGTCGCGTTGTACAAAACTGCCGATAGCTTTTCGAGCTAAAGGATAGCTAATGACCACCAACCGTGGTTAGCAGAATACTAACGTTAGCCAGTAAACTGGTTAGCTTCTGGCTAGCTTCTGGCTGATTAGATATTCAGGAGTCTTATGGCTTGGGGGTGGAAGCTGTTTAGAAGCCTCTTTGACCTAAACTTGGCGCTCCAGTAACGCTTGCCGTGTGGTAACAGAGAGAACAGTCTATGACTAGGGTGGCTGGAGTCTTTGACAATTTTTAAGGCCTTCTTCTGACATCGCCTGGTATAGAGGTCTTGTATGGCAGGAAGCTTGGCCTCAGTGATGTACTGGGCCATTCGCAATACCTTCAGCAGTGCCTTGTGGTTGGAGGCCGAGCAGTTGCCATACCAGGCAGTGATGCAACCCATCAGGATGCTCTCGATGGTGCAGCTGTAGAAACTTTTGAGGATTTGAGGACTCATGCCAGATCTTTTCAGTCTCCTGAGGGGGAATAGGTTTTGTCGTGCCCTCTTCACGACTGTCTTGGTGTGCTTGGACCATGTTAATTTGTTGGTGATGTGGACGCCAAGGAACTTGAAGCTCTCAACCTGCTCCACTACAGCTCCGTCGATGAGAATGGGGGCGTGCTTGGTCCTACTTTTCCTGTAGTCCACAATCATCTCCTTTTCCTTGATTACATTGAGGAAGAGGTTGTTGCACCACATGGTCAGGTCTCTGACCTCCTCCCTATAGGCTGTCTCGTTGTTGTCGGTGATCAGGCCTAACATGTGTCATTGGCAAACGTCATAATGTTTTTTGAGTCGTGCCTGGCCGTGCAGTCATGAGTGAACAGGGAGTACAGGAGGGGACTGAGCACGCACCCCTAAGGGGCTCTATGTTGATGATCAACGTGGCCGATGTGTTGTAACCTACCCTCACCACCTGGGGGTGCCCGGTCCAGGATCCAGTTACAGAGGGAGGTGTCAACGAATAGCATTCTCACATAGGTGTTCCTTTTGTCCAGGTGGGAAATGGCAGTGCGGAGTGCAATAGAGATACAGTAGCATCATCTGTGGATCTGTTGGGGCGGTATGCAAATTGGAGTGGGTCTAGGGTTTCTGGGATAATGGTGTTCATGTGAGCCATGACCAGCCTTTCAAAGCACTTCATGGCTACAGACGTGAGTGCTACCGGCCAGTAGTCATTTAGGCAGGTTACCTTAGTGTTCTTGGGCACAGGGACTACGGTGATCTGCTTGAAACATGTTTGTATTACAGACTCAGACAGGGAGAGGTTGAAAATGTCAGTGAAGACACTTGCCAGTTGGTCAGTGCATGCTCGGAGTACACGTCCTGGTAATCCGTCTGGCCCTGCGGCCTTGTGAATGTTGGCCTGTTTAAAGGTCTTACATCGGCTGCGGAGCGTGTGTCACACAGTCGTCCGGAACAGCTGATGCTCTCATGCATGTTTCAGTGTTACTTGCCTCGAAGCGAGCATAGAAGTGATTTAGCTCATCTGATCAGCTCTTGGCTGTGCTTCCTTTTGTTGTCTGTAACACTTTGTAAGCCCTGCCACATCCGACGAGCGTCGGAGCCGGTGTAGTTCGATTCGATCTTAGTCCTATATTGATGCTTTGCCTGTTTGATGGTTCGTCGGAGGGCATAGCGGGATTTATTATAAGCTTCCGGGTTAGAGTTCCACTCCTTGAAAGTGGCAGCTCTACCCTTTAGCTCAGTGCGGATGTTGCCTGTAATCCATGGCTTCTGGTTTGGGTATGTACATGCAGTCACTGTGGGGACTGTATGTACATCTACTGTACATATAAACACTTTACAACCCCCCTTAAGGGGTACCAACAACAAAAAAATTATATCTGCGCAAAGACAAATACAATATACTGTGCTGAAGTGCTGACATCATTCTCTGCATGCCAGCTTCAAATTACCCAGCATTCTTTCCTCTCTTACAAACTGGTGTGTTATTCTATTATGTAAATGTTGCAATGGGATCCTTACCTGCTACCCCTGCCATCAGCATTTACATTATGACTGGACTTGCAATGGCAGCCAGACAGAGAGCATTATTTCTGTGTTGTGCTCCCTATGATGTGGGCCCTGACACAGCAATGAAAGAATAGAATGTGTCTAGTGGTAACAATATTCTGTAGGCTATTCATTTGTACACTGAACTGCTACAGTGTGAATGAATAGAATACATTCTATGTATCTCTTGTGTCTTGTTGTTGATGTTGAATCAGATGCAGAAAGGTGCATAAATATCATGTTGATACTATGAGTAGAATGTGATTTTTGAAAACATTGCTGTGTGTTTTTGCTATGTTTGTAAAAATGATCTACTGATTAAAAATGGATCGTAATAGTACATTTTCTCTCAGGTCAGAATCTCAAATAATCAATCAAGAAAGTTCTGGGGGGGGGTCTGGGGGAATATAAATTGTATTTATTTCCCAGAGCATAATATTTAATGGTGTTTACCATTTCACAGGGCCTATCTGACATTCACATTTTTCTTTCCTCAACAGAAACAAAGCAAACCCTGCATGAAGAAATAACTACTTAGCATTCTGTACATTTCAAATGTTCAAATGAAGGGTGGTGGTGGGTACATTAGAGGCTCCTGTCTGCTAATGTCCTACAGAGCCGAGAAAGAGAGAGAGGAGAGAGGGGGGAGCACTGCGAGAGAAGGAGAGAGGAGCAAAGAGAGAGAGGGGAGCGGGGCGAGAGAGAGAGGAGCAGAAAGAGAGAGGAGCAGAGAGAGAGAGGAGCAGAGAGAGCAAGAGAGAGAGGAGCAGAGAGAGCAAGAGAGAGAGAGAGAGAGAGAAAGAGGGGGGGAGCAGGGCGAGAGAGATGGATAGAGGAGCAGAGAGAGGTGCAGAGCGAGAGAAAGAGGAGCAGAGAGAGAGAGAGAGAGTGAGGAGCAGAGAGAGAGAGAGGAGCAGAGAGAGAGAGAGAGAGGGAGAGTGCAAGAGAGAGAGAGAGACACTTCTCGCTCCCAACAGAAACAATAAGAAACCCTCTTGCTGTCTGCTGTGGCTGAGCAGGGTCATTTGTTTGTGTCGTAATGGCACTGAACACTGTGCTAATGCTCTTCCAGGACGCCTGGTAACAGCTTTTCCCCTCCCCAGCCCTGGATATGAAACCTATCCTAATTATTTACATTGGGAAGTGTGCTCCATGGTGAAGGACTTATGCTGCAGCTCAGCCATGATCAGAAAATCTTAATAACACCTCCCTGCCAGATGCTCCCCAACAACTATGAGAGAGAGAGAGAGAGAGAGAGAGAGAGAGAGAGAGAGAGAGAGAGAGAGAGAGAGAGAGAGAGAGAGAGAGAGAGAGAGAGAGAGAGAGAGAGAGAGAGAGAGAGAGAGAGAGAGAGAGAGAGAGAGAGAGAGAGAGAGAGAGAGAGAGAGAGAGAGAGAGAGAGAGAGAGAGAGAGAGAGAGAGAGAGAGAGAGAGAGAGAGAGAGAGAGAGAGAGAGAGAGAGAGAGAGAGAGAGAGAGAGAGAGAGAGAGAGAGAGAGTGGATGTGTGGAGGGTGTGCATGTCACATGCCTCTGCATTTTCCAGCAGTTTGTGTGAAGAGGGGTTGCTCTGCTAATCTTTCTCTCCATGGTGTCTGGTTAGGAGCCTGACAGATGTGTTGACTGCTTGTTCCACAGAATGGTCTCTGAAATAAGTTAAATTATTTGGTTTATTTTTCCTGAGGTGGGATGTTTGCTTCATATACTTTCTAGGTTACCAAATTGGATTCTCGCTTGGAATAGTTGGTCAATCTAACTGGACAATATTTGAAAATGTAAAAAAAACAATTTTAGATAGAATCTAATATGATGGTGCATGTCGGAATAAAATGTAAGGTGAAATAGAATTCTGTACAGCGCCTGAGATTCTCGTACCCAATACAGATGTGTCAGAACTCTGAGGTAAACTTTCCTGGAAAAGTAATTCAGAATGATAAATACATAGTGAAACAAATATTTCTACTCCAAATATTGAACAGCTCAAAAATAAGGATTGTATCTTCAGTCAGAATGCAGCAGGAGTCTTAGACACACTTTGTGGCCATTTCACTTAACTGCCTAGGCTGTGCCCAATCTTCAATCTATGAGGGTGAGAGGAGAGAGAGAGAGAGAGAGAGAATAACACCTTTTGCACTTTAGTGTTGCCCAGCCTTTTGAGACGACTAGATGGTGATTTTCATAGAATGTCATTATTAGACCTAGCATCAGGTATCGTGGCTGGAATAGGATTCTGGGTAATTCCCACTCTCTGACACTCAGTGCTCTTGTCTGAGGAGGGGAAGTGTCTGACATTCCATTTAGCAGCCCTGCAGACGGGCTACCAGGCAGACATCCCCATCCTCAATCACAGGGGTGCTGCTCTGAGGGTGTGGGGTACAGGAGGGGTTTCCTGGTGGTGTGGGTAAGGGGGAGGGCATGGCGTGTGGGAGGGGCATGGCGTGCTGCTCTAGTGGGGTGGGGTGTGGGGAGGGGATGGGATGGGATGGGGAGGCCCCAGCTGGCACTAACAGATGAATCTACAACCAGAGGTCTACTGTTGGTGGTGTCCTGGGATGGGTGGATGTTATATTCATTATCGTACCTGTGTCACTGGTCACTGGACCTATAGCAGAACTTCTTCACATAACTGCTAATAATAAGGATGGTTTGCAGTTCTATATACAGGTTAAGAGGTCGACCGATTATGATTTTTCAACGCCAATACCGATTATTGGAGGACCAAAAAAAGCCGATACCGATTAATCGGCCGATTTAAAATAAAAAATATGTATTTATTTATTTGTAATAATGACAATTTCAACAATACTGAATGAACACTTTTATTTTAACTTAATATAATACATCAATCAAATCAATTTAGCCTCAAATTAGTAATGAAACATGTTCAATTTGGTTAAAATAATGCAAAAACAAAGTGTTGGAGAAGAAAGTAAAAGTGCAGTATGTGCCATGAAAAAAAGCTAATGGTTAAGTTCCTTGCTCAGAACATGAGAACATATGAAAGCTGGTGGTTCCTTTTAACCTCTCTAGGGTAGGGGGCAGCATTTGGAATTTTGGATGAAAAGCATGCCCAAATTACACGGCCTGCTACTCGGGCCCAGAAGATATGATATGCATATAACTGGTATATTTCGATAGAAAACACTCTAAAGTTTCCATAACTGTTAAAATAGTGTCTGTGAGTATAACAGAACTGATTTAGCAGGCGGAAACCTGAGAAAAGTCCATTCAGGAAGTCGTTTTTTTTTTTGTGGTTTTGTAGTTTTCTATTCAATGCCATTACAGTATCCATTGACTTAGGACTCCATTTGCAGTTCCTATGCCTTCCACTAGATGTCAACAGTCTTTAGAAATCGTTTCAGGCTTGTATTCTTATAAATGAGGGAGCAAGACCAGTCTGAAGGAGTGGACCCTAACGTGACGCAGAGTTTTTTCAGGCGCATGTGCATTTCTTGTTTACCTTTTATATTGACAACGTTATTGTCCGGTTGAAATATTACATATCATTTAGGCTAAAAAACAACCTGAGGATTGAATATAAACATCGTTTGACATGTTTCTATGAACTTTACGGATACAATTTTGATTTTTTTGTCTGATTGTTTTGACTGAGTTTGAGCCTGTGGATTACTGAAGAAAACGCGCTAACAAAACGAAGGTTTTTGCATATAAAGAGACTTCATCGAACAACAGGAACATGTATTGAGTAAATGAATGTCTTCTGATTGCCACCATACTGTATGAAGATCATCAGAGGTAAGGGATTAATTTTATCTCTATTTCTGAGTTTTGTAATGCTTCTGCTTGGCTGGTTACCATTTGTAATAATTTGTCAACTGGGCTATGTTCTGGGCTAGGTATGTTCTGGGCTGGGTATGCTTTCGCCGAAAAGCATTTTATAAATATGACACTGTGGTTGGTTTAACAAGAAGTTAATCTTTAAACCTATGTAAAATATGTTTTGTTTTCTGAATTTTTATAATGATAAATTAACAGGCACCGCATCGATTACATCGATGCAGGACAAGCTAGATAAACTAGTAATATCATCAACATGATGCAATGTAAATGGCCATGATCGGTGTCCAAAAATGCTGATTATCGATTGTTAAAAAAAACTTGAAATCGGCCCACATTAGTCTGCCATTCCGATTAATCGGTCGACCTCTATTACAGGTAACTACCAAAATAAAGGAAACACCAACATAGTGTCTTAATAGGCCGTTGGACCACCACAAGCCGTCAAAACAGCTTCAATGCACCTTGGCATAGATTCTACAAGTGTCTGGAACTATTGGAGGGATGCGACATCATTCTTCCACAATACGTTTTTGATGGTGGCGGAAAATGCTGTTTCAGGCGCCTCTTCGGAATTTCCCATAAGTGTTCAATTGGGTTGAAATCTGGTGACTGAGACAAACACACACACACACACACACACACACACACACACACACACACACACACACACACACCCTTTAATCACCATCTGCCCCTTTGAGACCCCTCTTTCAAAGTCACTGAGATCTCTTCTAGCCATGGTAGCCAAAATAATGGGCAACTGGGTATTTTTATACATGACCCAAAGCAGGATGAGATGTTAATTGCTAAATTAACTGAGGAACCACACCAGTGTGGAAGCACCTGCTTTCAATATACAGTACTTTGTATCACTCATTTGCTCAAGTGTTTCCTTTATTTTGGCAGTTACAGTACCTGTAGACTGGAACGCTTTTTTGGGCCATATACTGTATGAAGGGAGACATTGAAACCTCCTTGGTTCTAACACCATTTCGTCTGGCATTTCTCCATAGGCCCTACATTTATAGATATACATACATAGGAAGTGACATGAACATGCCACACATCAACATGACAGGGTTCTCCTTGCTGAGGAGCTAAATAGTTTGACCTATATGGTGTGGTGAGTCCTCTTATATAACCTCAAACATTTGGCTTGAACACCACATGAATGACATCACTGGATCCTTACTGGGACTTAAACATATGCATAAAATAACTTTCCTGTATCAACACAAGGAGTCCAATTTGTTAGAAATCTCAAGATGAAATATTAAATCAAGTCAAATCCATTTTCATTGTGCTGACAGACAGACTTGTTTTTTCTGCTTGAATGCAGCTTTTATTAATGACCACATTGGGGGATTTCTATATCACCCAAAATGCAATTTGTTTGATGCACAACCATGACAAAAAACACTTAGATCTGAGTTTTTTTTTAAATGTTCAAACTGTACATTTTGGCAGATGCAGGTACTGCTGTGTTTTCCTACTTGTCATTGTAATAGCAGAGGTAGCACTTAGGAGTGGCGGCGGCGTGTGATTTAATGAAAATGTACTGTTGAGTGTGTACGTAGTCAGAGCCTCATCGTCCAGACTGCGCCTCAACTGTTTGCACTTTCAGATAATCAATCCCACAGAGACACAAATGAAGGGATTGATTTAAACCTCGGAGCAGCCGGCCAGACCCCACTGCACTGAGAAACTCTATCCATCACCAAACACAATAGCTTTCTCAAGCGCATCACAGGTAAGAACCACTCCATCAACTGCGGCGTGGAGAGATCACAGTAGTGAGACTAACTACAAATGAGACTGGACCTCCACTCTGCTACCACTATAGAGCAGAGTCAGCTAGCCAGAAAGTCAGCTGGCCACAGCCTAACCTCTCTCTCTCTCTCTCTCTCTCTCTCTCTCTCTCTCTCTCTCTCTCTCTCTCTCTCTCTCTCTCTCTCTCTCTCTCTCTCTCTCTCTCTCTCTCTCTCTCTCTCTCTCTCTCTCTCTCTCTCAAATTCAAATTCAAATTCAAGCTGCTTTATTGGCATGAAAAACATTGTGTCAATATTGCCAAAGCAACAATGTATACAATATACATTGTAACAAAATTGTAAATGATAGCAAATAATAATATAAAATGGTAGTAAATAATAATACAAAAATAAATACAATAAAATGGTAACAGTCTACAGTAAACATTAATAATTATAGTAATAACAATAATAGTAATAATAAGTAAGTTACTGTTTACTATGCAGATGTTATTATTCAGTGTCCCTCAGGCTATGGCAGGAAAATACATATTTGGCTGCAAGAGGAGCCATTGCTCCTTCGCCCATGAGTATTCTTAGTTTTTCCTCTGGGTTCAATTTGTAAAAATGTGGAATATATGTAGTCATTTCTGTGAATAATGAATCTCTTTGTGAGGAATATTTATCACAGTAAAGGAGAAAGTGCATCTCTGTCTCTACCTCCCCTGTCATGCAGTGACCACATACACGCTCTTCTTTGGGTAGCCATGTCTTTTTATGTCTGCCGGTTTCTATTGCCAATCGGTGGTCACTCAGCCTGTACTTGGTAAGGATCTGTCTCTGCTTCGTATCTCTGACTCTCTCTCTCTCTCTCTCTCTCTCTCTCTCTCTCTCTCTCTCTCTCTCTCTCTCTCTCTCTCTCTCTCTCTCTCTCTCTCTCTCTCTCTCTCTATCTCTCTCTCTCTCTCTCTCTCTCTCTCTCATGGCTGAGCTGCAGCATAAGTCCTTCACCATGGAGAACTCTGCATGCAGGGTTTCAATGGGGTGTTTGTCCCATTTGATGAAATCTTGTTTTGCAAGTGGACCCCACACCTCACTGCCATAAAGTGCAATTGGTTCAATGACACATTCAATTAGTTTTAGCCAAATTTTCATAGGTATTTCAATTTGAATTAGCTTTTTAATGGCGTAGAATGCCCTGCTTGCTTTCTCTCAGCTCATTCACTGCCTCATTATCATTTGGGGCGGCAGGGTAGCCTAGTGGTTAGAGCGTTGGACTAGTAACCGGAAGGTTGCGAGTTCAAACCCCCGAGCTGACAAGGTACAAGTCTGTCGTTCTGCCCCTGAACTGTTCCCAGGCCGTCATTGAAAATAAGAATTTATTCTTAACTGACTTGCCTGGTTAAATAAAGGTAAAATAAAAAAAAATTAAAAAATGAAGGTGTCCAGTTGATCTTATTTTTAAACCGTAAGTAATTGTAGTGTGTACAGTACTCTATATATTTTGTACCAATTGAGAACTTTGGTCTAATTCCTTGAGATCTGGATCTTCTCTGGAAAATCATTATTTTAGTCTTTTTGGGGTTTACTGCCAGGGCCCAGGTCTGGCAGTACTGCTCTAGCAGGTCCAGGCTCTGCTGTAGGCCATGTGCTGTGGGGGTTTACTACCAGGGCCCAGGTCTGGCAGTACTGCTCTAACAGGTCCAGGCTCTGCTGTAGGCCATGTGCTGTGGGTGACATCAGGCATAGGTCATCTGCAAAGAGTAGGCATTTAACCTCTGAATTGTGGAGACTAACACCAGGGACCTCCCTCTCTCTCTCGTCAGTCAGTCAGTCAGTCAGTCAGTCAGTCAGTCAGTCAGTCAGTCACCTGGTCTGAGAAAGATGCCCAGGACACAGAGACTCTATGGAACTCCCCTCACCGGCCAGTTCTCATGGTAACATGATCTCTGCATGCATCTCTATGGGGCTGCAACTTCCCTAAGTGAAGTGTGGCTAGTGATCGGTGATATCTTTATATATTGCCTATAGTATAGCTACTGTACAACATACAAGCTATCGTTGCAAACGTGGTTTCCCTTAGATATTTACATGCTACTTTGTGCATTGGATATTCAGTGTATGTGGAGGTGAAGTCAATTCCAGCTTCTTATTTATTTGAGGTTAAATTCATAGAGTTTCATGTTACAAACAGTCACACATGAATTGCCACAGTGTATTTTAATCAGAGCAAACAGAATACTACTGCCAAGCAAACAGACGACTGTCGCTCTACCCCATAGCTATCTCTGTGAAATCACACTGTAAAAGAGGACATTTTAAATAAGTTCAATAACGGTGGTACTTTTTCTGTACATGTTGTTGTATTTTTTTATATATTTGTAGTTACCATATTTGATATCATGGAAAATGTACCCACGTTTCTTGACAGCATTCCAATATAACTATTCATTTTGTCGCCATACTAGCGTTTACTGGTAGGACAGTACATGCAAAAGTATTCAGACCCCTTGGATTCATTGTGTTACAAAGTGGGATGAACATTTATTTAGTTGTCATTTATTGGTCAACAGTCTACACAAAATACTCTGTAATGTCAAAGTGGAATATTTTTTAAATAATAATTGTCACGTCCTGACCATAGGAAGCCTTTATTTTCTATGGTAGAGTAGGTCAGGGCATGACTAGGGATTTAGTCTAGTTTATATTTTCTATGTGCGGTTCTAGTTTGTTTTTTCTATGTTGGTGTGTTGGTATGATTCCCAATTAGAGGCAGCTGGCTATCATTGTCTCTAATTGGGGATCATACTTAAGTAGCATTTTTCCACTTGTGTGTTATGGGATATTGTTTTGTAAGTGTATGTAGCACCTCTGTTGTCACAGTTTGTTGTTTTGTTTGTTTGTTTTGCAAAGTTTCACTATTAAATATTATGTGGAACTCAACATATGCTGAGCCTTGGTCCGTCTATACAAACGAACGTGACAAAATATCCCATCACAACAGGACCAAGCAGCATGCCAAAGAGGAGAGGATAACATGGACTTGGGAGGAAATCCTGGCAGGAGAGGATCGGAGGAGAAAAGGGAGGACAGCGACGACGCCGGCATTCGCAACCACAAGGAAAGCCCCCCCAAAAAAAAATTTAGGGGGGGACACACGTAGTGGTCGGCGGAGCCGAGGAGTGAACCAGAGACTGTCAGTGAGTTGAGGGAGAATGTGGAGGAGAGAGAAATGAGAGTTATTGAATTGGTGGAGGATGCACAACATTTGCCCTAAGGAGCGTGATTTCGATTTAAAGCCACCTGAGTCAGCTCTCCGTACTCATCCTGAGAAGTGTGTTAAAGTTCCGGTACAAGTGATGCCGGCTATATGCACCAGGTCTCCAGTACGCCTCCACAGCCCAGTACGTCCTGTGCCAACTCCTCGTACTCACCGTACCATGGTCTCCAGTGCTCCTCCACAGCCCAGTACGTCCTGTGCCAACTCCTCGTACTCACCGTGCCATGGTCTCCAGTGCTCCTCCACAGCCCAGTACGTCCTGTGCCAACTCCCCGCACTCACCGTGCCATGGTCTCCAGTACACCTCCACAGCACAGTATGTCCTGTGCCAACTCCTCGTACTCACCATGCCATGGTCTCCAGTACGCCTCCACAGCCCAGTACGTCCTGTGCCAGCTCCTCGTACTCACCGTGCCATGGTCTCCAGTGCTCCTCCACAGCCCAGTACGTCCTGTGCCAACTCCCCGCACTCACCGTGCCATGGTCTCCAGTACGCCTCCACAGCCCAGTACGTCCTGTGCCAACTCCCCGCACTCACCGTGCCATGGTCTCCAGTACGCCTCCACAGCCCAGTACGTCCTGTGCTAGCTCCCCGCACTCACCGTGCCATGGTCTCCAGTGCTCCTCCACAGCCCAGTACGTCCTGTGCCAACTCCTCGTACTCACCGTGCCATGGTCTCCAGTGCTCCTCCACAGCCTAGTACGTCCTGTGCTAGCTCCCCGTACTCACCGTGCCATGGTCTCCAGTACGCCTCCACAGCCCAGTACGTCCTGTGCTAGCTCCCCGTACTCACCGTGCCATGGTCTCCAGTGCTCCTCCACAGCCCAGTACGTCCTGTGCTAGCTCCCCGTACTCACCGTGCCATGGTCTCCAGTGCTCCTCCACAGCCCAGTACGTCCTGTGCCAACTCCTCGTACTCACCGTGCCATGGTCTCCAGTGCTCCTCCACAACCCAGTACATCCTGTGCCTGCTCCTCGCACTACCCCTCAAGTGTGTGTCCCCAGTCAGGTACGTCCTGTGCCTGCTCCTTGCACTCTCCTTGAAGTGCGTGTTCCCAGTCAGGTACGTCTTATGACTGCTCCTCACGCTCGCCCTGAGGTGCGTGTCACTGGCCCCATGGATCAGGCTTCCTGCGACGATCCCCAGTCCAGAGCTTCCGGCGACAGTTCCCGGTCCGGAGCTTCCGGCGACAGTTCCCTGTCCGGAGCTTCCGGCGACAGTTCCCGGTCTGGAGCTTCCGACGACATTTCACAGACAAACACAGTTTTTTCTGTGTTGGTATGATTCCCAATTAGAGGCAGCTGACTATGGTTGTCTCTAATTGGGGATCATACTTAAGTAGCATTTTTGTAGCACCTCTGTTTTCACGGTTTGTTGTTTTGTTTGTTTGTTTTGCAAAGTTTCACTATTAAATATTATGCGGAACTCAACATATGCTGCGCCTTGGTCCGTCTATACAAACGAACGTGACAAAATAAAATAATTTAAATATAGTCATTCAGCTGTTAGAAACATCTTTGGCATCGATTACAGCTGTGATTCTTCTGGATTGTGCAATATTTACCATTATTATTTTCAAAATTCTTCAAGCTCCATCAAGATGTTGGGGATCATGGCTAGACAGCAATTTTCAAGTTTTGCCATAGATTTTAAAACAGATTTAAGTCAAAACTGAGACTTGGCCACTCAGGAACATTGACAGGATTCTTTGTAAGCAACTCCAGTGTAGATGTGGCTTTGTTTTGTAGGTTATTGTCCTGCTGGAAGGTGTATTCTTCTCCCAGTCTCTGGTGGAAAGCAGGTTTTCCACTGGGATTTTTCCTGTGCTTAGCTCCACCCTGTTTACTTGCTTTTTATTATTTAACTATGCAAGTCAGTTAAGAACACATTCTTATTTACAATGATGGCCTACCCTGGCCAAACCTGGACGACGCTTGGCCAATTGTGCGCCACCCTATGGGACTCCCCATGACGGCTGGATTTGAGACAGCCTGGTTTTGAACCAGGGACTGTAGTGACGCCTCGTGCACTGAGATGCAGTGCCTTAGACCGCTGCACTACTTGGTCATACCCATAACATGATGCAGCCACCACCATGCTTGTAAATGAGGAAGGAGTTACTTAGTGATGTTTTGTTGGATTTGCCCCAAACATATGGCTTTGCATTTAGGCCAAAAGGTCTATTATTTTGCTATGTTTTTTGTTGTTGTTTCATTAGTGCCTTGTTGCATACATACATGTTTTTGAATATATGTATTCTGTATATTTGTATTCTTCTTTTCACTCTGTCATTTAGGTCATTATTGTGGAGTCTTTACAATGTTGTTGATCCATCCTCAGTTTTCTCCCATCACAGCCATTGAACTCTGTAGTTGTTTTGGCCTCGTGGTAACATGGCCTCGTGGTAATATCTCTGAGCAGTTCCCTTCCTCTCCTTCAGCTCAGTTCAGAAGTACAACGGCATCTTTAATGTGTCTGGGTGGTTTAATACATAATCTACAGCATAATTATTAACCTGGACGTGCTTAAAGAAATATTACATTTCTTATTGTTACCCATCTACCAATCACTGCCCTTCTTTATGAGGCTTTCAAAAAGCCTTTGTAGTTGAATCTGTGCGTGTAATTCAATATTTGACTGAGGGACCTTCCATATATTGTATGTATGGAGGACAGAGGAAAAGTTAGTCATTCAGAAATCATGTCAACCCCTATTATATCACATAGAGTGAGGCCATATAACTTATTATGTGATTTGTTTAGCAAATTCTGACTCCTGACCTAATGTAGACGTGCCTAAACAAAGGGGCTGAATACTTATGCAACTATATTTTAGTCATGAATGTTGTTTCTTTATTCTCACTTTGACATTACGTAGTATTTTGTGTAGATGGTTGACAAAAAAAGTGACAATTAAATCCATTATAATCCCACTTCGTAACACAATAAAATGTGAAGAAATTCAAGGGTTATGAATAGTTTTGCAAGGCACTGTATCACTACAGCTTCACTTCACTATAATTCATTCACTACACTACAATTAATTTAACTGGGTCACTTAATACATGTCAGGGTAACATGTATCCACTTCTCCTGACGTATCATTTTGATAGTGTGATTAAAGGCAATGACATTAAAACCCCAAATAGTCATGGCTTTATCATTTAATCTTTTCTCTCCCACTGAAAGGAATGAGTGCAAGTAGCCCTCTCTCCCTCGCTCTTTCGCTCTCTCTCTCTCCGCCTCTTCTCTGTCTGTCTATCTCACTCCTCTCCCTTGCTCTTTCTCTCTCTCTCTCTGCCTCTTCTCTGTCTGTCTATCTCACTCCTCTCCCTCGCTCTTTCTCTCTCTCTCTCCGCCTCTTCTCTGTTTTTCTGTCCGTCTCTCACTCCCCCTCTTTCTCTCTCTGCCTCTTCTCTGTCTTTCTGTCTGTCTATCTCACTCCTCCCCCTCACTTTCTCTCTCCCTGCCTCTTCTCTGTCTATCTCACTCCTCTCCCCCTCTCTTTCTCTCTCTGCCTCTTCTCTGTCTTTCTGTCTGTCTATCTCACTCCTCTCCCCCTCTCTTTCTCTCTCTGACTCTTCTCTATCTTTCTGTCTGTCTGTCTCTCACTCCTCTCCCTCTCTCTTTCTCTCTCTGCCTCTTCTCTGTCTGTCTGTCTATCTCACTCCTCTCCCCCATCTTTCTCACTGACCCATGGTTCCTTCACACATTGAAATGTAAACCCACCATGCAGCCCTCACAAAGAGCGCGTTTCTATTCATTTTGCTATTGGAAGTATAAATCAGGTTTAAAACAATATTTTTTCCTCTAAATGGCTGATTCCACTGACATAAATGTTTTAGTGAGTGCAAAGTGAACCAATTTACACTTCTCAGTGCTCGCCTGTACTATATCCATCAGTAGTCATTTGGCCAGGGTGGCAGAGCATGAGAAGATGTGGAGGGAATTTTCAATCCAGACCTCTCACTGCATCCCAGTCTGTTTCAGGGCCACTCTTTAACCCAGCACAGACCTACTTATCACAGCCAGGCTTCCTCCATACGTATGATCAGTCCTATCACCCGTGATCTCTCTTTCTCTCTCTCCCTCTCGTTCTCTCGCTTTTTCTCCCTCATTCTCTTTTCTCTCTCTCTCAAGCTGTTGTACTAAGTGATAAGAAGTTAGTTTCCAATGTTTACCAGTCAGATAACAGATAAACTAAATGAAGTACTGACACAATTTCAGTTTGAGGGTGCCACACATCACATCAGCGTGTTCATTTGTGAGATGCGACAGTAGAAGCACAACGTCAATTTTACAGCAGAGTGTCGTAATGCACTCTAACCTTCACTGGAGGAATGGTGCCAATTCCAGATTGGCTTCTGAGAGACAGGGCATTGTCGCTGACAGATACCGTGTTTTGTCTGGAACTGACTCTATTGTTGATGTCAACACACACAGAACAGAGGGAGACTCATCAGACAGTGTCCCCAGTCTCTAGACAAAACAAAGCTGTGTGTTTGTGCTTTGATTGCATTAGGACTAGTTGGAGAGTAACCTACCACACTGAAGAGGGAGTTTAAAACCAAAAGAACTTGCCCATTAACAATATGATGGAGAGAGTGCATTGCACTCACCACTATATTTAAATGGAGAGCCTATTTCTAGAAGCACGTTTAAGTCAAGACATCACCATGAAAGGGTAATTATAGAGGGAGATGTTGTTTTCCTGTCAGTGTATTTTTGCTGGAGAGAGAACATGGAGTGTAGTGAGAGGTTTATGAGGGTTCTATTTCCTCGGTATGAGAGGAGAGAGATGGGGAGAGAGGAGAGATAGGGGGAGAGAGATAGAGGAGTGATAGGGAGAGAGAGTTAGAGAGGGAGAGAGAAAGGAGAGAGATAGGGAGGGGGGAGAGAGAGAGAAAGGGGGGTTGGTGATGAAGGGGGAGGGGAGTTGAGACATCTCCAGATGTACAAGCCTATTAATCGGGACAACCCCTCCAATCCTGCCTCTTTTTCTCGCTCTCTCCTCTTCTTCAATAGTCTATACCCCCCCCCCCCCTTCTCTCACCATCTCTCTCTCTCTCACCATCTCTCTCTCTCCATCTTCTATCTATCTCTCTCCCTCTCTCTTCTCTATTCCTGTCTTCATCTTCTCTATTCCCTCTCCACAGTGTTGGGGTGAATTAAAAATGGCTTCATATAATGTGAGAAGCGATTGCAGGGCCCCGATCGATACACTTTTAATCCCCCCCCCTCTCTCTCTCTCTCTCTCTCGCTCTCTCGCTCTCTCTCTCTGTCCTCAATCTGCATTTTTATTATTCTGGCTAAATATGTTCTGTCTCTCATCTCAGTGTCCTCCAAGAACACTCTCCACTGACCATTATGTCTGGCTAAACACTTTCTGTCTATCTCTCTTTCTCTCATTTTCACTTCGTTTCATCTTCTCGCCTCTCATCTGTTGTGTGCAATTTTGTTCTAGTCAGACAGGCAACTCTTTTCCAGGAACCCATTGTGCCCTGAAGCCACAGCTCTCTGTGTATCTCTGCTATCTAGCCCCAACACCACTGCCTCTAGTTATAGGAAATCCCAGTCAAGGATGTGCTGTGTGTGTTTTTGGCTCTTAGTTTTCCGTGTTCTAAATAGCTATGTTCACTTTAAACATCTAACTCTGAGCTATCATGTCTCTGGAGTCACTACCTGATTCTCTACTCCAACACTTAAACAAACTCCCCCTGGCCTTTCTCTTTATTTCAAACTTTCAATAGATAAATATAATTTCCCCTACGTGAGGATCAGCAGGGCTTTGGTGCTCACTCTCTCTCGCGCTGTCTCGATGTCTCGCTCTCTGTCTGTCTCTCTCTCTCCACACACTCTCCATGCTGCAGAAGCTAATTCCGCTCCGCTTACAAGGAGGTGAAAAAAGGTCTTTCAGCCAACCCCCTTCGTTTTACTTAATGAAGATGCTGTCCAATGGTGATATTTTCTGACATTTCACTAAAGGTTGTGCCACATTATTCCTGTGCATGTTCTGATGAGGCTCATGGAGGATCGTGCCGAGGGAGAAGCCTCTGATTAAATCCCAGTCTGAGGGGCCTCTCGCCCCTGAAGGTGTCCGGGCCAGTGACTGACTTCACTAGGACGGGTTGGACATGTGAGTGTTGGGGGGAGGTAGACACCAGGTCTCCATCCCAAATGACACTCTATTCCCTATCTAGTGCGCAGGGCTCTGGTCAACCTAGTCATTGTGGATCGGCTCCAATTAATAGACCTATTAATAGACCTCTTCTTGACCTGCACCGGACACATCAATAGAAACATCTAAAGTGAGCCAGGGCCAATGCTGAATGAACCTGTCCCTCTTATTCTGATTACCTGGCTTTGATAGAGACATGATGAGAGCTAGCTGCCTAACTACCATCCATGGCAGAGACACCAAGGCACTGGGGACTTTTTAGTGCCAGTACACACAATTTGACTGGCTGATTAGCAGTATGCCCCTTATCTTTGGATAAAGGACTTGGCTCTGTGGCATTTTTGTATGACACCAATGCACACGTACATGCACGCACGCATGCACACACACACACACACACACACACACACACACGTCTGCACGGCAACCACACTAAGGGACATATTGCGTTGTGTCTAATCTGAAGTGGCACTGCACAGAGCATTTCTAATTAGAGTCAGGGTCAACTAATTATAGACCGAGCAGAAACCTTTAATTTCACATAAATGAGAGGGAGAGAGACAGAGACAGAGAGAGAGAGGGAGAAAGGTAGACAATAGGAAGGGAATAAAGGAATAGAGAAGGACCGAAAGTGAATGACGTGATAACAGATAGATAGTTTTTCTCCCAATGTATTTGTGTTCTTCCCTCCCACTCTCTCCCCTAGTCTCCTATCCCCTCCCACTCTCTCCCCTACTCCCTTTCCCCTCCCACTCTCTCCCCTACTCCCCTCTTCCCTCCCACTCTCTCCCCTAGTCTCCTAACCCCTCCCACTCTCTCCCCCTCTTCCCTCCCACTCTCTCCCCTAGTCTCATATCCCCTCCCACTCTCTCCCTACTCCCCTCTTCCCTCCCACTCTCTCCCCTAGTCTCCTATCCCCTCCCACTCTCTCCCCTACTCCCCTCTTCCCTCCCACTCTCTCCCCTTGTCTCCTATCCCCTCCCACTCTCTCCCCTACTCCCCTCTTCCCTCCCACTCTCTCCCCTAGTCTCCTATCCCCTCCCACTTTCTCCCCTACTCCCCTCTCATTTTCTCTTCCTCTGTCTCTTGGTGGCTCCTTGGCTTTGTTTGTGGCTGATCTAGGCTGGTATTTACAGGGTTGCCCCTCTCTCTCATTAAGACAGACCCGGCTGCTCGGCCGAGACCTTCGCTGGAGCGCACATCAGTAATTGGTAATCAGGGAGGGACAGAGAAGAGGGACTTTTCACCGGGCCCCTTACCTCCCCATGCTCATGGACACACACCGCCACACACACACGGGGGGGAACATGAGGGAACACACATCAGTACAGCTAGTATAAATACCCAGCAGCAGCCTCTGACTATAATGTGTTCAGATTGTTAACGATATCAGGATTCCTGTATCCTCTAATACACATACACTACATACATACAGATTTCTCGACTGCATAATTTATGTCAGTGTGAGATCAGGGCCCGTATTCACAAAGCGCCTCAGAGTAGGAGTGCTGATCTAGGATCAGGTCCCAACCTGTCTATATAATCTTACTCATTATGATCTAAAAGGCAGATCAGATCAGCACTCCCACTCTGAGAGGCTTTGTAGATAGAACTTCATTGTGTATTTGTGTTCGTATTCAATGGGGGCAGTTACAGGTGAAGGTCCGTCCATCCATCCCTTAATCTGTCTGATTGGCTCTGAGTCAGAGAGGCTGTTTGCTGCTGAAATGACATAAAACAATCCTCCTCAGCAGATGGGCAGCAGAAGTATACATTCCAACAACCAGCAATTTTTTGCAATTATTTTTGGTGAGGGGCATTTGATGCGGAATGGGAGTTTGGGGGCAGTCAGAGAACCTTTCAACCTAATTGTCTCAGAGGTAGTCTCCCTAGCTCTCTCTGGATGAGGGTGGTCCTACTTTTTCTCTTTGCAACGGCTACTTACCATCCTCTATCCTCCAGGCCTCATTACCAGGAGGAGAGTGAGTGGGATAGCTATTTTACTCCAAAGCCATAAGACTCCTGAACAGGTAATCAAATGGCTACCTGGACTATTTGCATTGTGTTAATTGCAAATTATGGTGGAAAATAAGTATTTGGTCACCTACAAACAAGCAAGATTTCTGGCTCTCACAGACCTGTAACTTATTCTTTAAGAGGCTCCTCTGTCCTCCACTCGTTACCTTTAATAATGGCACCTGTTTGAACTTGTTATCAGTATAAAAGACACCTGTCCACAACCTCAAACAGTCACACTCCAAACTCCACTATGGCCAAGACCAAAGAGCTGTCAAAGGACACCAGAAACAAAATTGTAGACCTGCACCAGGCTGGGAAGACTGAATCTGCAATAGGTAAGCAGCTTGGTTTGAATAAATCAACTGTGGGAGCAATTATTAGGAAATGGAAGACATACAAGACCACTGATAATCTCCCTCGATCTGGGGCTCCACGCAAGATCTCACCCCGTGGGGTCAAAATGATCACAAGAACGGTGAGCAAAAATCCCAGAACCACACGAGGGGACCTAGTGAATGACCTGCAGAGAGCTGGGACCAAAGTAACAAAGCCTACCATCAGTAACACACTACGCCACCAGAGACTCATCCTGCAGTGCCAGACGTGTCCCCCTGCTTAAGCCAGTACATGTCCAGGCCCGTCTGAAGTTTGCTAGAGAGCATTTGGATGATCCAGAAGAAGATTGGGAGAATGTCATATGGTCAGATGAAACCAAAATCTTTCAGCATGACAATGATCCCAAACACACCGCCCGGGCAACGAAGGAGTGGCTTCGTAAGAAGTATTTCAAGGTCCTGGAGTGGCCTAGAAAATCTTTAGAGAAAGTTGAAAGTCCGTGTTGCCCAGCAACAGCCCAAAAACATCACTGTTCTAGAGGAGATCTGCATGGAGGAATGGGCCAAAATACCAGCAACAGTGTGTGAAAACCTTGTGAAGACTTACAGAAAACGTTTGACCTCTGTCATTGCCAACAAAGGGTATATAACAAAGTATTGAGATAAACTTTTGTTATTGACCAAATACTTATTTTCCACCATAATTTGCAAATAAATTCATTAAAAATCCTACAATGTGATTTTCTGGATTTTTTTTTTCTCATTTTGTCTGTCATAGTGGAAGTGCACCTATGATGAAAATTACAGGCCTCTCTCATCTTTTTAAGTGGGAGAACTTGCACAATTGGTGGCTGACTAAATACTTTTTTGCCCCACTGTATATGCATAGCCACTTTAACCATACCTACATGTACATACTACCTCAATCAGCCCGACTAACTGGTGTCTATATGTAGTCTCGCTACTGTATGTAGTCTCGCTACTGTATCTAGTCTCGCTACTGTATTTAGCCTCGCTACTGTTATTTTTCACTGTCTTTTTACTGTTGTTTTTGTTTCTTTACTTACCTATTGTTCACCTAACACCTTTTTTTGCACTATAAATTAGAGCCTGTAAGTAAGCATTTCACTGTTGTATTCGGCGCACATGACAAATAAACGTTGATTTGATTTGATCAGACAGACAGACACGTACAAAGTAGTGCGGGATGATCGTGGACAGAGAGTTTGGCATTAACAGTATCTTCATGCATTGTAGGATGGAGTTGTCATTTAATCTGTTGAGTTTAGGGATGATTTGGAGGAAAATCTGTAAACAGGTTAAATGATCAGAGCGAATGTGTGAGTGTGCGTGCATGCATTTGTGTTTGCTTGTTGTGTGTGTGTGTGTGCGTGCGTGCGCAAATCTGTCAAATCATTTGACATCTTGGGGATATACTGTATCACTCACTCTGCTATTCTTTACATTTAAATATGCACCCCCAACATCAAGAACAACATCTTACAGAATACTGGAGAAGCAAATATGTATTCAATAATAATACTAGTGGGAGGTTAAGCTACCTGCTTTATAGAAACGTGTCTCTGTTCAGATCACTTTGCCACTGGGAGAGTCTGAGTAATAAATTATTTACATACTTTTCTGTCTTCTCTGAGTCGACTTCATCTTCATCTGATCTCTATGATGTTCCAGTAAAGTGCTCTAGTTTAGTCTACTCCCTCAGACCCTGAGGTATCACACTACAGTAAAGGGCTCTAGTTTAGTCTACTCCCTCAGACCCTGAGGTATCACACTACAGTGAAGGGCTTTAGTGATAGTCTACTGACTCAGACCCTGAGGTATCACACTACAGTAAAGGGCTCTAGTTTAGCCTACTCCCTCAGACCCTGAGGTATCACACTACAGTGAAGGGCTCTAGTTTAGTCTACTCCCTCAGACCCTGAGGTATCACACTACAGTAAAGGGCTTTAGTGATAGTCTACTGACTCAGACCCTGAGGTATCACACCACACTAAAGGGCTTTATTGATAGTCTACTGACTACTCTCTAACCCCCTGAGGTATCCCACTACACTACTTGAATAAAATTAATTTGTTCACCCCTCAACCCCCTAGTCATCATCCAATTCTCTCTTGCAGATGACTTAGAATGAAATCGCTATCATCCTCTTTGAGTTTGTAGAGTAAAATAAGACAGGCAATGTTTTATCTTACATAGCTGATGAACTGTAATTATACTTGTGTGTATGGTCACTGAGCATTCTTCTCTGTAGCAGCACTGTAAAAAAACACTGTAGGACTGTGTAGCGCTATAACAACCACTGTGTAAGGGTGTGAGTAGGGATGCGTTTCAATGTGGCCTGAAGCGGAGACGTGCTGTGTTTCAAAAGGTATTTACTGTTGTCCCAAGACAGTCACAGGAGAAGGAGACGTAGGGTTGACTCTAAGGACACAAGGTGGTGGGGTTATTGTTGTGTTTGTCTAGTATAATGTCTTCTTCTTTTTTAGCAAGGATAACTTTCTCTATGAGAATGACATACCTTACGCAACACAAGAATGCAAGTGACTCAAGTAAAGTCTTCAGCAATCCCCTCCTTTCCTCTTTATTTACCTTTCCTCTGCTCTGTCTGCTTCCGTGACGGTGCTGTGTTCTGACAGTAGAGAGGTGCTGGAAAATAGCACACAACTAAAAGGATCTGAAAGAGCAAAACGCAATTAGAAGCCATTAAAACTTCACCATGACCTGCTGCTGTGGTGTGTGTGTGTGTGTGTGTGTGTGTGTGTGTGTGTGTGTGTGTGTGTGTGTGTGTGTGTGTGTGTGTGTGTGCGTGCGTGCGTTGTAAGTGACAGGCTATTTTGATGTGTAGGTTTGTGTGTGCGTGACCATCAGAGAGAGAGGAGGGGGAGAGACAGTAATATAGAGAGGCTGAGAACAGCACTAATTTGCTAATTTATCATGAAACACATCATCAAATTGAGTGTATTGGGCTTGTGCTAATAGGAGTTGTATATTCTCGAGGTGACCATTGAGATGAGTCACATCTATTGATCAGCACTCTCAATAATCAGTGGAAAGAGACTGACTGTGACATATTAAGCTGATTATTTTGCCAATTATAATGTAGTTGGATATGATTATTCAGTGCATGTGTTTCAAATCAGCATTTTGTTTAGAATTGATGAAGAATGGATAAAAACCCAACCAGATTTTCCAATTCTGCCAATTCTTCTATCAAGATGTGTTCTTCTCCATTTATCAGTACCAGCAGGTGACTAGGTGTTTCCATGGAAATAAGGAGGAGGTATTGTCAGTGGTGTGAAAAGATTCAGTGGACATCAGCTTATTGTGTTTTATACACTGCAGACAAAACTGGTTGAAATGACTTCCTTATCATCAGGTTATAACCAGTTCTGGTTGGCTGTAGTTGATTGTGATTATGTCATTTCACTTTGCCCTCTGGGTAAGTTTCCAACCTTTTCATTTGGACAATGGAGAGCCACCAGCCTATACACTGAGACTCAGTAGATGAGCTCGCCAACGTCGTTTGTGTCTTTAGTCATTGAGATGGCTTATATCTGAAGCATCTGATGATGTTATCACAGGTACATATCTGTGTCATGATCCAACATAAAAGGAAGAAACCTCTCTGAAATACTATTGGCAGTGAGCTGTGCAATCTAGCAACAATGACATGCATGTGCTAAAAGCAATCATTCTCGCCATGCTCAGATGATGAGGAATGGAAAATGGTATTTATGAAATTGCTTATGACCCTTCACTGTTTATGTTGAATGGCATTAATATGAAGGGTAAAGTATCAGGCCTATCGATTACAGCTATGCCATGGGTAGGCAGGAATTGGGTGGGTATAGAATGGCAAAAACAGGTTTTTAGACATTTTTGCCAATGTATAATAAAAAATACAAAAACTGAAATAGGGTGGCGCAGTGGTTAAGCTGTGTCATCAGAGGCAGGGATGGTTGTCCTTCTGGAAGGTTCTCCCATCTCCATAGAGGAACTCTGGAGCTCTGTCAGAATGACCATCAGGTTCTTGGTCAGCTCCCTGACCAAGGCCCTTCTCCCCTGATTGCTCAGTTTGGCCTGGTACCTAGCTCTAGGAAGAGTCTTGTTGGTTCCCAAACTTCTTCCATTTTAAGAATGATAGAGGCCACTGTGTTCTTGGGGACCTTCAACTGCTGCAGAAATGTTTTGCTACCCTTCCCCAGATCTGTGCCTCAACACAATCCTGTCTCAGAGCTCTATGGAATATTCCTTCAACCTCATGGCTTGGTTTTTGTTCTGACATGAACTGTCAACTGTGGGATCTTATATAGACAGGTGTGTGCCTTTCCAAATCATGTCCAATCAATTGAATTTACCACAGGTGGACTCCAATCAAGTTGTATAAACATCTCAAGGATGAGCAATGGAAACAGCATGCACCTGAGCTCAATTTCGAGTCTCATAGCAAAGGGTCTGAATACTTATGTAAATAACATATTTCTCTTTTTATATTCTTAAATGAGCAAAAATGTGTTTAAAAAACTGCTTTGACTTTGTCATTATGGTTTATTGTGTGTAGATTGATGAGGAAAAAACAAGGCTGTAATGTTACAAAATGTGGAAAAAGTCAAGTGGTCTGAATACTTTCCGAATGCACAATAGATAGTCTCTTAAGTCCCACTGCTTTGTTATTCTAATGACAAAAATGACGGGTGCATTTCATGTTCTATTTCGTAACTTTTTTATTTTCTCTTATCTCCTCCCTATTTCTCCATATTCTCCCCTTCATATGTTGCACAGGTTGTGAGTCAGGACAGGATTGTATGCAGTTCATATTGAGTTCTCTGTACGCATGCTTTGAAAATGTTTTTGTTGCATATAGGGAGGGGTGTGTTGTGTGTAGTGTTGTGTTGTGTGTATTTTGCTGGTTGTGTGTTAAGTTGTATACTATTTCCTCAGGCAGATTAGGTGAATAATGAATTTCCTCTCGACATGGAAGACTGGCCGTAATTAAGGAGAGAGGAGTGAGGCAAAGAGCCACTGGTCTGACACGCACACACACACACACACACACACACACAAACACACACCACACCACACCACATGATACACACATAGTGGTTGCAAAAGTACCCAACTGTCATACTTGAGTAAAAGTAAAGATACCTTAATGGAAAATGACACGAGTAGGCCGTTATTGTGAATACGAATTTGTTCTTAACTGACTTGCGTTGGTAAATAAAGGTTCAAAAAAGATACAGTACTGTGCAAAAGTTTTAGTTCAGGAATGATATAATGCTGTAAAGTAAGATGCTTTCAAAAATAAACATGTTAATAGATTATATTTATAAATTAACTAAACGCAAAGTGAATTAACATAAGAAAAATCTACATCAAATCCATATTTGGTGTGACGACCCTTTGCCTTCAAAACAGCATAAATTATTTTAGGTACACTTGCACAAATTTAGGGATTTTGTAGGCATATAGTCAGGTGTATGATTAAACAATTATACCAAACAGGTGCTAATGATCATGTATTAAATATATAGGTTGAAACACAATCATTAACTGAAACAGAAACAGTTGTGTAGGAGGAATAAAACTGGGTGAGGATAAACCAAACTCAGCTAACAAGGTGAGATTGCTGAAGACAGTTAATTGTCAAAAGTCATACACCATGGCAAGACTGAGCACAGCAACAAGACACAGGGTAGTTATACTGCACCAGCAAGGTCTCTCCCAGACAGACATGTCAAGGCAGACAGGGGTTTCCAGATGTCCAAGCGCTTTTGAAGAAGCACAAAGAAACGGGCAACATTGAGGACCGTAAACACAGTGGTAGGCCAAGGAAACCTACTGCAGCAGATGAAAGACACATCATGCTTACTTCCCTTCACAATCAGAAGATGTCCAGCAGTGCCATCAGCTCAGAATTGGCAGAAAACAATGGGACCCTGGTGCACCCATCTACTGTCCGGAGAAGTCTGGTTAGAAGTAGCCTTCATGGAAGACTTGCGGCCAAAAAGCCATACCTCTGACGTGGGAACAAGGCCAAGCGACTCAACTATGCATGAAAACACAGGAACTGGGGTGCAGAGAAATGGCAGCAGGTGCTCTGGACTGATGATTCACAATTTGAAATATTTAGCTGTAGCAGAAGGCAGTTTGTTCACCGAAGGGCTGGAGAGCGGTACACAAATGAGTGTCTACAGGCAACAGTGAAGCATGGGGGAGGTTCAACAGTGAAGCATAGTGGAGGTTCAACAGTGAAGCATGGTGGAGGTTCAACAGTGAAGAATGGTGGAGGTTCCTTTCATGTTTGGGGCTGCATTTCTGCAACTGGAGTTGGGGATTTGTTCAGAATTTATGGTCTCCTCAATGCTGAGAAGTATAGGCAGATACTTATCCATCATGAAATTCCATCATGGAGGCATCTTATTGGCCCCAAATGTATTCTGCAGCATGACAGCGACCCCAAACATACAGCGAAAGTCATCAAGAACTATCTTCAGTGTAAAGAAGAACAAGGAGTCCTGGAAGTGATGGTACAGAGCGCTGATCTCAACATCATCATGTCTGTTTGGGATTACATGAAGAGAGAGAAGCACCTGAGGCTGCCTAAATCCACAGAAGAACTGTGGTTAGTTCTCCAAGATGTTTGGGCCAACCTACCTGCCGAGTTCCTTCAAACTGTGTACCTAGGATAATTGATGCTCTTTTGAAGGCAAAGGGTGGTCACACCAAATATTAATTTGATGTAGATTTTTATTCTGTTCACTCACTTTGCATTTTGTTAATTGATAAATACAAAAAATTAACATGTCTATTTTTGAAAGCATTCTTACTTTACAGCATTTTTTCACACCTGCCAAAAACTTTTGCACAGTACTGTATATTAATAATAACTAAATGAATAATTTTGGGTGTCAGTGATATTTTTTTTTGTTTCTTTAGGAATGTAGTGAAGTAAAAGGAAAAGAAGCCAAAAATATAAATAAAGCACAGATTCAACAAAAAAATGAATGAATTGGTACTAGTATTTTTAGTTAAGTACTTTACACCACTGTGCACACACACACACACACACACACACACACACACCCGGAGGGTTAGGGCCTCTGCAGCTCCCCATGGGTGAGAGTGGTGGGGTTTGTTCCCAGATCACAGGGCTGTCATTGACTATTTATTTTAGTCCCCCACAATCCGACGTTTCATGCTGCGCGCTGGGGGGTAGGGAATCAAAGATTCCTTTCATTTCGGCACCACTCAGTGGCCTCAGATCACGCTTTTCCCATCCCGCCGCAGCTCTCGCCCTGTGTGCCCCTGCGCAGTGTCAGCGTTGGGGCAGGGATGCGCTCCGTCGCCGTGGTAAATTGTACGCTTTGTACTTCACTGACAGAGGGAGAAATAGCAGTCATTTCCGTCTGATAGCCCGGGGGTTGTTGCATCCCTCATTTACTCTCTCTCTCCGATCTACCAGAATATGATACTGAGGCACTGTTTACACAGCAAGCATAAACAGCGTCATATAGTTGATGCAAACAGGCAATGAGCTAGATTCCATCCCAACTTGTTGAACTTATACTGACCTAAATGTCCTGATATTAAACACTTATTATTATAGTTTTTACAATATTCCACCAGGTAGTTATCGTTTCATCCACGTACTTTCTGTGTCACTCCCGTGACACCGTTCCTATATGGCACTCCCGTGACACCGTTCCTATATGGCACTCCCGTGACACCGTTCCTATATGGCACTCCCGTGACACTGTTCCTATATGGCACTCCCGTGACACTGTTCCTATATGGCACTCCCGTGACACTGTTCCTATATGGCACTCCCGTGACACCGTTCCTAAATGGCACTCCCGTGACACCGTTCCTATATGGCACTCCCGGAGGCTTAACATTTTGTCCCGCACCATCCTTGTATTGTTTTTCCATTTGATTAATTAAAGCTCAAATAAATTCAGCCATCACACACAGTTTTGCATAGAAGTTGAATGCACTGGTATGGATTAAATAATCCATTAATTTATTAATTCGCCACTAAAGTGATTATAAGACATGCGTAAAGTCCACCCTGCCCCAGCCCTTGTCCCCCATGCTACAGGTATCCCCACCTCACCTCGACTTGGAGATCCACCCGGCGCTGGGTCGGGTCCATCCACCGGTCGGTGTGCAGGTCCCCTGTTGCTTTAAGCAGTGAGTTTTTTCGACCAACAGGAGGCGTGTCTTCCCCACGGCCGGAGCGGAGCGCAGCGAGACGCGAGTCTGAAGGAACCGATCTGGCTCGTCTCTCTATCGGAACAAATCAACTACTTTCTCAGCTCATTCTAATCGAAGGTAAGCGTCGCATCCTTTTTCATAATTGTATGATTATCTGTCGGTTATTTGTGTAATTTGACAGCTTGTACTCCCCTATGCTTGGGTGTGTAAGGTTCGAATGCCTAGTATGTTGGATTTTACAGGTGAGACAGAAGTGAGAGAATTAGGCTATCCACCTCGTCTCTTTCATCGAAGATATCACACAAAACGTGACGATTATATATAAAACTACGTCTCCCGATTTACACCGGTTCATTTACACTAGTCTATTCGATGATGAATGGTGCATTTATATTTTGGGAATGCGGCGCGTCGTGTCACAATGTGCGCTCTGCGCACCTCTGCCAGTAGAAACAATTACAATGTCTTATAGGTTTCGACTTGTTAGTTAATAGGACAAAACCATGTCGATACGTGACCTGTCTTACTTGGACTCCTATTTAAAATGCGTGTCCCCTCTCGAGTCCCTCCTCTCGTTGCTGATGCATACAATGTTGTGGGGTTGAAAATACATTATGGGGTCATTAAATGAATACCGTACAAATCGTGGCTGTCAGTGGCGTTGAAGTTATCCGCTTTATGAATGATCCATAGATAATGAGTAATCAGGCTGGGTGGAAAGGAACCGACTGGCTGCGCATGTAAATTCCACAGCTGATGAGCACATAACCCGCGCACACCACAGCCCTAAATCAAGTTTATGATCAGATGGTAGATGGATATTGGACAGTGCCATAAAACAGCACCGATGATGCCCAAAGTGCTATTTGGAAAGCTCTTACAAAGTAACCAGAAAAAGCTGGTCGTTAAACTGGATATGTGTAAGAATCCCTGCAGAAATAGTTTGAGTTTACAACTGGCATCCGTGCCAACTGATTGTGCGCGAGTCACCGCCAACTCCCTACTTCTATTCGCTCATTGCGCGCGACTGGCTTCATGTGTATAACGTTGTAAAGCATTTGCCTTAGCCTACACATGTTAAAGTATGACATTGGCAATGTTTTCATTTAGTAATGGCCACAGAAAATAAGACAAAACATTTCAGTGTAATTGTAGTTATCTTCATGGATCCCATGCGTAATTTCCTCATCGGTCAGCTGAATGGTATTCTCAAACCAGATGGAAAAATATATATATTGGAACGGTTAGTTTAAAGAGAAACGAGGCGCATATTATTTCTTTACAAACAAGTAAACTGTTAAAAGTCACTGCATTTATCCTAAAAAATACCTCAAAAGCATTTATCCATATCTGTCACTCTATTTAATGTACATTTTATGACGGCTATAGGCAAGTTAAATCACCATAAATCCCTGTCGATCGTTGACTTTTTACTGGGTCATCTCGGCACATTTGTATTATTTATTATTGAGGGAGAGTGAAAATACAATTTCTTACTCATATATGGACATGGAACGGCACTCGGGTTTTAAGCCAACATGTAAATGCCTAGCTATATTTGTATGTTACACAAGGAATTAAACGAGACATCATATGGCTTTACATAACAGAAGGAATCCGATCACATCTGTCTTTGTAAAGGCAGATTATGCGGTCGGTTTGTCAAACGGAGAAAGAAAGGGCGTAGGCATACTTGGAGTTAGTAAGGCGTTTGTCTTACTTTCAGTCAAGCTGATTGAGTCAATTTGCATTACTCGGAAATATTATTGACGCCGTTGGAGGCTACACCATAGAAAATCCACCCGGGGTCTCGTGCAGCAGTCTCAAACACTGACTGCAATAAAAGTGCTTCACAGCCCCTCGTATATTTCTCGGGCGGCTTGAAACGCAGACGCAAGAAGCTCTCCTGTTCGGAAATACTTGTCGAATGCTTTCCGGAGCTGTTCATTAAATGACGAGGCTATATGCAACTCTGAATATACAAAGTGAAAAAAGAAAGACAAAGAAACATTAATTGTATCATCAAACAAACATAGGTTAGGCTATGTAAAGTTAGGTCTAATTCGAGTAGTGTTCGAAGGTCACCGCGACGCTGTCCATGGTTCTGAAATCCGCGCTGCACAAGTCTACACATACGGCCAGTGAAGGTGAATACAACTACACCTGACGTGGTTTTAGTGAAAAGGAACACAAATATATTGCATCTACTGTATAGAACTAATGACACAAATAATATGCTCATGATTAATATCTATATAATTAATACGTATACATTACTGTAACAGTATTATGCATTTAGAGATAAACATGACATCCAAGTGTAATGCATCTTTAATAACTGTTGCCCGTACTTTTGGACTGTGTGTAGGTAGAATAGGCTAGTCCTGTCCGTTTCCAACGTGATGTCGTACCCTGTATGGTCCTGGCGTTTAGATTGTATGACAAATACAATGTTAAAATGGTTTTAGGCCTTCTCTATATCTTAACCACTACAGACAATATTATTTATAATTGCCATCTGTAATCATATTCATAGACTTAGGCCTATGAAACAGAACACATATTCTTGAAATTTGAAGTTAATTTAATGACAGAAATCATGGCCTTCTAATTGAATAACTTCACAAATAATTTAACAACAAGCCTACTTTGATATTGGCTGTATAACTTTTGAATTACATGATCTGAGAATAGACGTATTGCACAACTTTTAATATATATGTTTTTATGAAAGTTCTACAGTGCTATAATACTCAAGCCCATGTTATTGACAATTGATGACCAAAATGGAATCCCTTATTATTCTATGTTTACATTGTCATGAAGTTTAGAAGTACACTACTAAAACAAATCTGAATATAACCAAAAAGGGTTATATTGCTTGCTTCATATATGGTACCCCTAAAGGTTATATTTAGAACCCTTTTATAGGGTTCTATTATCAGAACCCCCAGGGGTTCTTCTTCACTGAACCAAAATTGGTTCCTTATAGAACCCTTGGGTTCCATATAGGGTTCTAAATGGAACTCATTTTGGTTCTATATAGAGCCTTTAGGAGTGCCATATATGAAGCAAGCATAGAACCCTTTTGGTTCTATCCAGAACCTTTTTTCTAAGAGTGTACAATGTCAAAACTAGTAAAAATAGAACATCGAAAAGAAAATCTTTCTCAGTGACAGCATAGCTCTGTGAAAAAAAAATATTAGCTCAGCAATAGGCTATTCATCAAAATTGGATTTGAGACAGTTTTGGTTCACAAACCTCTCACACGACTCCAAGGCTGAGCCATTCCGATCTAGAGAGGCAATCTTTTTAACATCATAGATTGATTTTACAATCGCTCGGCATGGCACCAGTCCACTGTCAGCAGCCACGGCCATTGAATGAACCGAGCAAAACCGTGAATAACATAAAGAAAGTACCGGGTGCCAGCACGAGACACCCGGGGAAAGATGGCCATGTCGATGTCAGATATGGATCGGAAGCGATGTGTGGTCAGCAGCACCTGCGAAATATACCCAATCTTTCCTCTCTCGCGCTCACACTAATCTTGGCTCGACGTCAGATGCTGTGCGGCAGTGCAGCAGAATGCTAGCTTCAGACAGCTGAGACTGCCTGGAAGGTTTAGGCTCGCTAGCCTTCTGCAATTCTGCCAGCGTTCGTCTCTTGAGAAGGGATTCTGACTTGGAAACTCAAACCCCCCTTCTTCCCCCTTCATGTCCATCTCTCTTTCAGACCGCCCGTGAATGGATTTCTCCCGGATTTGCCCAGACTATCATGGATGCCCCACCGTTAGCTGAGTGGGAAGGTTGTTTCTTGGCGCAGTGAGCTGGACACGCAGCGCTTGCTAATGGATCTGGGGAAACGAATGATACCTTCTCCCTGACTGACCATGCCGTGATCTTGCCGTGGGCCGTCACCCTGTTTAACGTCAAAAGAAACATTTCGGGGGAATCTACTGATCCAGGGAATAAATACTGTGGCATCACACAGACACCATGAAGATTACCTCCCCGCTCATAAGTAAAGCGAGATTCAGGTGCACCGTCAGGCTTCTACTGCTGCTATTACTATGTGTGGGATATTCTCGCGGGATGCCACATGTTTTAAGATTTGGTAAGATTGCTATTTTACTTCTCTGTTAAACATTCTTACTGTCTTGATGTAGTAGCCTAGCTATTTCCTAACTCTGTAACTGTTGTCATTTCATGGCTGGGCGCCATAGCTGTCTTAAATACTTCCTAGTAGACGTGTTGCCGTGACCCCACGGGTCCTCTTGTCCCAGACTTATTGGAGTGAGCGCGTGCGCCCCGGAGCCACATACCCGAAATAACTACTACCCCTATGCACGGTGTTGTTTACCACAGCTGTCTAGGGACATTGCATTATCTCGTTTGTCCTGAAACCTTCATGCATGATGACATTTCCATGCAGAATGATCCGCCAGCAGACTAGTACAACTGGAGTCCATATAGAAACATATATAGCCTACAATTATGCATAACTGGATTTGATCATCTTTTGTGGAACTTGTTTCAAATATGTGATGGAGGAAAAGCAACTTTTCCAAATAGCAGTGTCTGATTATGTCTTCATGCCAAAGTGCCATGTTGTTGGTGAATCATTTATGTTGGAGAATAAATTATTGGTGGAACTTGTTGCTATGGTGCTGATATTTCTAAGTTTGCATAATAAACCTAGTGTGTGTGAGAGAGAGATAGAAATAATGAGAATGAGAGAGAGAGAGAGAGAGAGAGAGAGCATGTAGCCAGAAAGCTTGCAACAGTTGGCAACAACGTGGTGCCTATGTTGATCATTACCTCACATTAATGTTAGTTACATAGATATTTGGATCATATAGGCCTATTCATGGCCGACATCAACACAAGACCCATTCTTGTTATAGACGCATTCAAAAAAAGGATGAATCCTGATTGAAGAAATGCGCGCTAAATCCCCCATCCATTTAAACGCATTTAAACACGTCCATTTCTCGAAGTATGACGTGTCCGATTATGAACAGAAAGAACCCTAACCAACCAAGCCATGTAGTTGAATATGAGTGCAGTACAGTCAATGCCTACGCAACTACTGAACACAGCGAGCCATGATAGTGACAGCCAGCAGCGTGAAGCAAAGGATGCATGCTAGAGTTTGATCTTCCCTTTCGTTGTTCGCTCTGAGTTCGGTACGTTACTATTAGCAACCATTTAAAGGAATCCATTGTTCTAACTGAGCACATCTCTTCCATTGTCGACTCCAAGGAAAGACTGCATAGGCTTACAGAACAAACATAGGGTAGGCTATCAGTATTGCACTGTACAAATTAAGTCTGACGTTTACATACACCTTAGCAAAATACATTTAAACTTAGTTTTCACAATTCCTGATATTTAATCCTAGTAAAAATTCTGTGTTATGTCATTTAGGATCGTCACTTTATTTTAAGAATGTGAAATGTCAGAATAATAGTAGAGAGAATGATTTATTTAAGCTTTTATTTATTTCATCACATTCCCAGTGGGTCAGACGTTTACATACACTCAATTAGTATTTGGTAGCATTGCCTTTAAATGGTTTAAATTAACTTGGGTCAAACGTTTTGGGTAGCCTTCCACAAGATTCCTACAATAAGTTGGGTGAATTCTGGCCCATTCCTCCTGACAGAGCTGGTGTAACTGAGTCAGGTTTGTAGGGCTACTTGCTCGCACACGTTTTCAGTTCTGCCCACACATTTTCTATATGATTGTGGTCAGGGCTTTGTGATGGCCTCTCCAATACCTTGATTTGTTGTCCTTAAGCCATTTTGCCACAACATTGGAATTATGCTTGGGGTCATTGTTCATTTGGAAGACCCATTTGCGACCAAGCTTTAACTTCCTGACATATGTCTTGAGATGTTGCTTCAATATATCCACAACATTTTTCTGCCTTATGGTGCCATCTATTTTGTGAAGTGCACCAGTCCCTCCTGCAGCAAAGCACCCCCACAACATGATGCTGCCACCCCTTGCTTCATGGTTGGGATGGTGTTCTTCGGCTTGCAAGCCTCCCCCTTTTTCCTCCAAACATAACGATGGCCGTAATTGCCAAACAGTTCTAATTTTGTTTCATCAGACGAGAGGACATTTCTCCAAAAAGTACAATCTTTGTCCCCATGTGCAGTTACAAACCGTAGTCTGGCTTTTTTTGGCGGTTTTGGAGCAGTGGCTTCTTACTTGCTGAGCGGCCTTTCAGGTTATGACGATGTAGGACTCGTTTTACTGTGGATATAGATACTTTTGTAGATGTTTCCTCCAGCATCTTCACAAGGTCCTTTGCTGTTGTTCTGGGATTGCACCAAAGTACGTTCATCTCTAGAAGACAGAACGCTTCTCCTTCCTGAGCAGTATGACGGCTGCGTGGTCCCATGGTGTTTATACTTGTGTACTAGTGTTTGTACAGATGAACGTGGTACCTTCAGGCATTTGAAAATTGCTCCCAAGGATGAACCAGACTTGTGGAGGTCTACCATCTTTTTTTCTGAGGTGTTGGCTGATTTCTTTTGATTTTCCCATGATGTCAAGCAAAGAGGCATTGAGTTTGAAGGTAGGCCTTGAAATACATCCACAGGTACACCTCCAATTGACTCAAATTATGTAAATTAGCCTATCAGAAGCTTCTAAAGCTATTACATTTTCTGGAATTTTCCAAGCTGTTTAAAGGGACAGTCAACTTAGTGTATGTAAACTTCTGACCCACTGGATTTGTGATACAGTGAATTATAAGTGAAATAATCTGTCTGTAAACAATTGTTGAACAAATTATTTGTGTCATGCACAAAGTAGATGGCCTAACCGACTTGCCAAAACTATAGATTGTTAACAAGAAATTTGTGGAGTGGTTAAAAAATGAGTTTTAATGACTCCAACCTAAGTGCATGTAAACTTCCAACTGTATATAGGCTACCTTCTGCACTTGCATAGCCCTCAGGGGCTAAAGAACGCAGTTTGTAAAGGGTAGGCAATGTGATCAGCAGTTTTCAGGAGTGTGCTTTAATTGTACATATACAATTATCTGTGTCCTCTCACTGCATCACGGCCGTTCCTGTTATTTCTGTCATTTTCTTTATCCCTCTAAAGAATTTCACATCACCCTGTATTCACCCATCCACTGCAACTGTAGTCTGTTAGTTTTTCAGAAAACACACACACACACACACACACACACACACACACACACACACACACACACACACACACACACACACACATACACACACACACACACACACACCGGAAGCCCTGATTGTAATGCACTGCCACTATGGCAACAAGCTGGGCCTCTGCTGGTACCACGCGCCAATCTGACAGCGCTGTCTCACAAACAGAACATGGAGAGTTGTAGGAAAGCACTAAGTTTTGGTCTACGCTTCAACCACTCTCTCCCCTCTTCCCCCCTGGTAATCCATCTCTGTATGTGCCTCCGGATAATCTTTGTGTCTGAAGATACACTTTCTATACACTCACACTTGTGTTCACAAAGTCATAATCTCCAAACGACCCTTTATATGCCTCGCTAGGATGGGCGCAGCGGCTATACGTTGCAGGCCCAGATGGCAAGTTTCACGTCTCACGCCGGTGTATGAGCACTGCTTTATTCTACTAGAGCAGAAACATACTATTAGTGGAAGGCTTGTTAAAGGAGCAGATTTATTTTGGCTACAGTTGTGAAACAATCTCCCTGCTCTTTTTAAAGACCGTGTTATCCTGATTTACACGTCGTTAGGGTTATAGGACAGAGTTCTCCTTTTTGAGGACACAATGCAGTATACAGCTAACATCAGCGGAAGCTGCTGGGGGGAAGACGGCTCATAATAATGGCTGGAATGGAGTAAATGGAATGCTATCAAACACATTAAAGACATGTAAGACCATTTAGAAGTAAATAGTAACATTCAATGTTTATGTTAATAATACTATTTATGTGCTTTTATTATTCTGTAATATATACAGTACCAGTCAAAAGTTTGGACACACCTACTCATTCAATTTTTTTTATTTTTTACTATTTTCTACATTGTAGAATAATAGCGAAGACATCAAAACTATGAAATAACACATATAAAATCATGTAGTAACCAAAAAAGTGTTAAACAAATCAAAATATATTTTAGATTTTAGATTCTTCAACGTAGCCACTCTTTGCCTTGATGACAGCTTTGCACACTCTTGGCATTCTCTCAACCAGCTTCATGAGGAATGCTTTTCCAACAGTCTTGAACTAGTTCCCTCATATGCTGAGCACTTGTTGGCTGCTTTTCCTTCACTCTGCGGTCCAACTCATCCCAAACAATCTCAATTGGGTTGAGGTTGGGTGATTGTGAAGGCCTGGTCATCTGATGCAGCCCTCCATCACTCTCCTTCTTTGTCAAATAGCCCTTGCACAGCCTGGATGTGTGTTGTGGGTCAGTGCCCTATTGAAAAACACATGATAGTCCCACTAAGTGCAAAACAGATGAGATGGCGTATCGCTGCAGAATACTATGGTAACCATGCTGGTTAAGTGTTCCTTGAATTCTAAATAAATCACAGAAAGTGTCACCAGCAAAGCACCCCCACACCATCTCACCTCTTCCTCCATGCTTTACGGTGGAAACCACACATGTAGAGATCATCCGTTCACCTACTCATGGTCTCACAAAGACACAGTGTTTGGAACCAGAAATCTCACATTTAGACTCATCAGACCTAAGGACAGATTTCCACCAGTCTAATGTACATTGCTTGTGTTTCTTGGCCCAAGCAAGTCTCTTCTTCTTATAGGTGTCCTTTAGTGGTTGTTTCTTTGCAGCAATTCAACCACGAAGGCCTGATTCACACAGTCTCCTCTGAACAGTTGATGTTGAGATGTGTCTGTTACTTGAACTCTGTGACGCATTTATTTGGGTTGCACTCTGAGGTGCAGTTAACTCTATTGGACTTATCCTTTGCAGCAGAGGTATCTATGGGTCTTCCTTTCCTGTGGCGGTCCTCATGAGAGCCAGTTTCATCATTTTGCTCGACGGTTTTTGCGACTGCACTTGAAGAAACTTTCAAAGTTCTTCAAATTTTCCGGGTTGACTAACTTTCATGTCATTAATGTGTTTGATTCCATTCCATTTACTCCATCCCAGCCGTTATGAGCCGTCCTCTCAGCAGCCTTCTGCAAAACGATGTTTAATACTATTATTAGTCATAATGCTTTTATTTATTCATTTGAACTCAAAAATAAACTAATGCTATATTATTAATTGATAGGTAAAGCATTATTGACACAGCCAATCTTATATTGTACATTTAAAATATTACTACTTTAGTTTTGGCTGCATAAATCACTAAGACTTGTTTTACATTAGATAAGGAAATCCTTCAATATGTTTCAACAGAATTAGTTAATTAAGGGATGTGGGTTATTTCTGTGCTTTAAATCAAATAATATTTTTTTGGTCACATGCACATGTTTAACAGATGTTATTGTGTGTGTCATGAAATTGTAACGATTCTCGTCCTCCTCTCCTGAGGAGGAGTAGTCAGAAGGATCAGAGGACCAATGCGCAGCGTGGTACGTGTTCATGCTCTTTATTACAACAAGCGAACACTGAAACAAAACAATAAACAACACGTGAAAATACCATCCGAAACAGTTCCGTGTGGAACACACAGACACAGAAAATAAACACTCACGAAACACAAGTGGGAAAAGGCTACCTAAGTATGATTCTCAATCAGAGACAACGAATGACACCTGCCTCTGATTGAGAACCATACAAGGCCAAACGCAAACATAACATAGAAAACAGAACATAGACAACTCACCCAACTCACGCCCTGACCATACTAAAACAAAGACAAATCAAAGGAACTAAGGTCAGAATGTGACAGAAATGTTTGTACTTAGAAGCTAGAAGCAGAGCTTCCCTATCCTATCGGCACCATCTTGCCTTTTGATCAGTGCAGTCAGCAATCACCTTGTCAGTGCTTCTCAGTCTCTAGTGCAAGGGCGAGTTGTAAATCAGTGCGTGTGTGGGGTAGGGGATCCAGTGTACAACATTGGTACCATAGAAATATAATCTATGGATTATATTTCAATGACTGGTACAGTAGAGTACAATACAGTAGCTGTTCTTCTGTAGAACACAGATGGTGGATGGAAGTGTCCTGTGTGTTCCGTCAGGTCATCACATTCTATCACTGCTCCTGGGATAAAGACTGTAGCCTGGTGGAGGTAGAGACGTTGGCAGCTAGCTAGCTAGCTGGCTGGCTGGCAGGCAGGCAGGCAGGCAGGCAGGCAGAAAGGCAGGCCCCACCCCTACAGCTTTTGACTGAGGACATTGTGTTTATCAGTTAATCAAGAATGACAACCTGATTGTTTTTTTTATCTCCCAAAAGACATCATGTCACTATCCATATCTAGAATTGCTGTCTATATGTTGCCTGAACTGTTGAGCGTCTGTCTATATGTTGCCTGTATACTGTTATCTAAACAGATGCGCTTTGCACAGTCCTCCTGGAGGCTTGATTGATTTAGAATAGGAGGATATGTTTCACTCGTCTGTTCCAATCAGCCTCTACTGTGTTCATCAATAGGGTATAACCTCTGGAAGCTCTGATAAACTGAGCGATGGTAAGGTCAGGTGTGTTCGTCATAGTGTTGTATGTATGTATGGAGGGGCAGTCAGCAGTTTAGTATCTAATGAGTATGTACAGCAGACTAAAATGATAAATACTCCCGGTCCTTCACACAACAACTTTCTAAAAGCTTTCAGGAAAAAGAGCCTGTCAATAACACAGAAAGCCTGACAACACACAGAACAAAAGCTCCCTCCTCCACCCTCCTTCCTCTCCCCTCAAATAACTTGTAAATAAGAAGATTTGCGGAGAATGCGAGCTACTTAGAGACAATGCTTGGCTAAGCGGATCATTGAGAGGCGCGGGGGAGAGTTGGTAGTTAAGTATAAAATGAAGGTGATTGGCAGAACCAGTCTCTATTGAACGCCTGGCTAATGTGTTCATATGATCTGTTTACAGTTTAGCGCCATCGTTAGGATGGGAGAATTGTTTGGACACGCACACACTCGCGCACACACACACACACACACTCGCGCACACACACACACGCACGAAGTGGGAGATATGAGTGATTATAAAAACCAACATGCCCATTTCACACCTGCCAGTAAATGAGCTCTCCAACTGTTCTCACTTGATGGGTTATGTGGCTCGGAGGTGTGAAGCAGACTCTGTCAAAAGAGGGGTTTATACAGCAACTATAATCAGGTAGGAAGTGAAATAAAATTCACTCCGCCACGCTGCAGGTGCTGTTGTGGGAGGATTATTTAGAATATTTACTTGACAAAGAACATGGTGGCATGATAGTGTCCTGATTTATAACTGTGATTCTGCTCTATATTATGCTGTGTATGTACTGTAGCTAGCATGTTGTTTCAGATCAACTGGCTTCATTGATTCAAAACATGGACTACTGAATACTATTGTTGATGAGAGAAACAGAAAGAAGGGAAGAGAAAGAGATATGCAGGTAACTGCCAACAAATTGTCTTACAGTTTCCCACAATTGTTTACACACGTTTGCTGAATCTTTGGCCCATTTTCCCAAAACACAAAACTACAAACACAACTCTACAAATCTCTAGCAAAAACAAACACTGCCTTCCAGACTTTCTCTTTCCAAAATATATATATTTTTGCATCAAAATGACATGTCATATGAATAGTCTACCAACCAACAACACACTGATTTGCTCAACACAAAACCCTCCTATGAATATCCCAGCAGTCGGTTTATGCCTTTTGCATTTTCAGTGTTACACTGTAACCGGTTGTAAAGATTGTTACAGCAATGTATACATACTCAAATATACACACAGAAATGCAATACAGTAACAAAAACATTGTAATTTATTTCTCAAATGCTGTATATGTAACACTTTCGATACCAAACAGGAGAAAACCAGGAAAAAACATTCAGTAAGATAAAGGGTTTTCTGTACAAAAATACAAAATGAAAGTGGCTCATTCTTTCAAAACTCTAACAAGAAGACAAAAACACATGCAAAATGTAAGAAAAAAGACATTAGGCTGCATCCTGCCTCCTATTTTGTTCTGGCCACAGCACCTCATCTACATCACAAGCCATGTTCTATCTGGCTAAACAGCAGTGAAAGAATCTTCCGGGGTGACTGAGCCAGCCGCCGAAAGCCCCCACATCCACTTCACCGCAAGCATCTTCCTTTGCCTGGAGAAGACTCATGCGTACGAGGGGATGGCGGTCATACACCTTCCATCACCATGCTGAAAAAAAAAATATTAAATTGGGTTTAGGAATGGGGAATATGGTGGGAGGTAAAGAACCCTAAATTGTGGGGGGTCGATGAACCAGTTGCAGACCAGAGCAGCCCGGTAGAAACTCACGTTGTCCCAGATGACAACATACCTGGACTGTTCTGGTCCACCCCTCTGCTCGGCTGGAATGAGGATGCCATGTAGTGTGTCCAGGAATGTGATGAGAAGGGCAGTGTGGTAGGGACCAAGGTTGGCATGGTGATGGAGGACGCCTTGCTGGCTAACGGCTGCGCACATGGCGATATTCCCTCCATGTTGTACAGGGACATTCACAATGACACGGTGGCCAATAATGTTCCGTCCCCGTCCCCTTCTTTTGGCTAGGTTGAAGCCAGCCTCATCAATGTAAATATAAACGTGCTGAATTGCAGCGGCATCCAGCTCCAAGACTCTCTGAAACAGACAACAAGACTATGTGACATAGACCTAGCGCAGTCAATATGGTGAGGCACCATACACTGGATTACAGTACTTTGTAAAAAACTGTAATCACTTACACACTAAAAGTGGTATTTGAGGCACACTCAGTGAAACCATTAACTCATGAACCTAATCTTCAATCAATCAATCAAATGTATTTACATCAGCTGATGTCACAAAGTGTTGTACAGAAACGCAGCCTAAAACCCCAAACACCAAGCAATGCAGGTGTAGAAGCACGGTGGCTAGGAAAAACTCCCTAGAAAGGCCAGAACCTAGGAAGGGGTGGCCAGAACCTATGAGGGGTGGCCAGTCCTCTTCTGGCTGTGCCGGGTGGAGATTATAACAGGACATGGCCAAGATGTTCAAATGTTCATAGATGACCAGCAGGGTCAAATAATAATAGTCACAGTGATTGTAGAGGGTGCAACAGATCAGCACCTCAGGAGTAAATGTCAGTTGGCTTTTCATAGACAATCATTCAGAGTATCTCTACCACTCCTGCTGTCTCTAGAGAGTTTTAAACAGCAGGTCCTGGACAAGGTAGCACGTCCGGTGAACAGGTCAGGGTTCCATAGCCGCAGGCAGAACAGTTGAAACTGGAGCAACAGCACGACTAGGGGGACTGGGGACAGCAAGGAGTCATCAGGCCAGGTAGTCCTGAGGCATGGTCCTAGGGCTCAGGTCCTCCGAGAGAGAGAAAGAAAGAAGAGAAAGAGACAGAATTAGAGTGAGCATACTTCAATTCACACAGGACACCGGATAAGACAGGAGAAATACTCCAGATATAACAGAATGACCCTAGCCCCCCGACACACAAAATATTTCAGCATAAATACTGGAGGCTGAGACAGGAGGGGCCGGGAGACACTGTGGCCCCGTTCGACGATACCCCCGCACAGGGCCAAACAGGCAGAATATAACCCCAGCCAGTTTGCCAAAGCACAGCCCCCACACCACTAGAGGGATATCTCCAACCACCAACCTACCATCCTGAGACAAGGCCGAGTATAGCCCACGAAGATCTCCCCCACGGCACAACCCAAGGGGGGGCGCCAACCCGGACAGGAAGATCATGTCAGTGACTCAACCCACTCAAGTGACGCACCCCTCCTAGGGATGACATGGAAGAGCATCAGTAAGCCAGTGACTCAGCCCCTGTAATAGGGTTTGAGGCAGAGAATCCCATTGGAGAAAGGGGAACCGGCCAGGCAGAGACAGCATGGGCAGTTCGTTGCTCCAGTGCCTTTCCATTCACCTTCACACCCCTGGGCCAGACTACACTCAATCATAGGACCTACTGAAGAGATGAGTCTTCAGTAAACACACTGCTCAAAAAAATAAAGGGCACACTTAAACAACACAATGTAACTCCAAGTCAATCACACCTCTGAAATCAAACTGTCCACTTAGGAAGCAACACTGATTGACAATAAATTTCACATGCTGTTGTGCAAATGGAATAGACAACAGGTGGAAGGCAATTAGCAAGACACCCCCAATAAAGGAGTGGTTCTGCAGGTGGTAACCACAGACCACTTCTCAATTCCTATGCTTCCTGGCCGATGTTTTGGTCACTTTTGAATGCTGGCGGTGCTTTCACTCTAGTGGTAGCATGAGACGGAGTCTACAACCCACACAAGTGGCTCAGGTAGTGCAGCTCATCCAGGATGGAACATCAATGCGAGCTGTGGCAAGAAGGTTTGCTGTGTCTGTCAGCGTAGTGTCCAGAGCATGGAGGCGCTACCAGGAGACAGGCCAGTACATCAGGAGATGTGGAGGAGGCCATAGGAGGGCAAAAACCCAGCAGCAGGACTGCTACCTCCTCCTTTGTGCAAGGAGGAGCCGGAGGAGCACTGCCAGAGCCCTGCAAAATGACCTCCAGCAGGCCACAAATGTGCATGTGTCTGCTCAAACGGTCAGAAACAGACTCCATGAGGGTGGTATGAGGGCCCGACGTCCACAGGTGGGGGTTTGCAGGACGTTTGGCATTTGCCAGAGAACACCAAGATTGGCAAATTCGCCACTGGCGCCCTGTGCTCTTCACAGATGAAAGCAGGTTCACACTGAGCACATGTGACAGACGTGACAGAGTCTGGAGACGCCGTAGAGAACGTTCTGCTGCCTGCAACATCCTCCAGCATGACCGGTTTGGCGGTGGGTCAGTCATGGTGTGGGGTGGCATTTCTTTGGGGGGCTGCACAGCCCTCCATGTGCTCGCCAGAGGAAGCCTGACTGCCATTAGGTACCAAGATGAGATCCTCAGACCCCTTGTGAGACCATATGCTGGTGCGGTTGGCCCTGGGTTCCTCCTAATGCAAGACAATGCTAGACCTCATGTGGCTGGAGTGTGTCAGCAGTTCCTGCAAGAGGAAGGCATTGATGCTATGGACTGGCCCGCCCGTTCCCCAGACCTGAATCCAATTGAGCACATCTGGGACATCATGTATCGCTCCATCCACCAACTCCACGTTGCACCACAGACTGTCCAGGAGTTGGCGGATGCTTTAGTCCAGGTCTGGGAGGAGATCCCTCAGGAGACCATCCGCCACCTCATCAGGAGCATGCCCAGGCATTGTAGGGAGGTCATACAGGCACGTGGAGGCCACACACACTACTGAGCCTAATTTTGACTTGTTTTAAGGACATTACATCAAAGTTGGATCAGCCTGTAGTGTGGTTTTCCACTTTAATTTTGAGTGCGACTCCAAATCCAGACCTTCATGGGTTGATAAATTTGATTTCCATTGATCATGTGTGATTTTGTTGTCAGCACATTCAACTATGTAAAGAAAAAAGTATTTAATAAGAATATTTCATTCATTCAGATCTAGGATGTGTTATTTTAGTGTTCCCTTTGTCAGGCTGCGGGGACCGTGTGAGGGGATTTATACTACTATCTGTACTTACTGGTGGCACACACGCTGTTTCATCCTTTCCTACACTGAAATTACCCTTGCCTAACGATTGCTTCTGAAGATGGGCTTGCAGCACATTTATCCTTGCCATAAGGCGATCATTCTCCTGTATACTATGAGTACAGCGACTGCAATTGTGGCATCGTGTTAATGTTACTACTTAGCTTCGGCTGGTGGCGGTCCTGACGAACCACGTCCAGATAAAGCATCTGGGGTGAAAAAGTTGAATGAAAAATGTCGGGCGAGGGAAAAACTAAAAATATAAACGGTAATTAAAAAGTAAAAACCGTAAAGTTGGCAGGTAGCAAAGTAAGGTTAGCAACAAACCGCACAGCAGCACCTAAACAAGTCTACAAGTTGTCTTCAGACCAAGTCTTCAAAACTGCAAGCACATTATCTGGTTTTTGGAAAACACTAAAACACAGCTCTCTACATTAGACACATCACTCAAAACTAACAGGTCTTGTGTTTGGTTTGGAAAACACTGCCATTCAAAATGCCACACTAATTTACTGATTACCTGCACCCAGTGTTCATGTTTGAAATCACTTATAGCTAATTTCTTCACTTAGAAATCAGAGCTTGAGCACTATAAATAGGCTTCAGGATGGCTTTCTTGGTTTGGACAACAATGGAGGCCAATTTTGGAGAGAGAGTTAGAGGAAGATGAGTGAGAGTAAGAAGGGGATGAGGACAAGGAGGAAGAGGACAAGGACAAGGAGGAGGATGAGTACGAGGAGGGTGAAGAGGGCAAGGAATGGGACAAGGAAGAGGAACAATCACAGATGAGATCCGGTCCACTTTGGTTAACCCAAAGAGACAGGACGCACCCTAATCAGTTTCTCTTTATAGTAACATTCCTATTTGTTTATCTTCTATTGCATTTGTTTTGTCTGTTACTGTTCATCTCGAAATCTAGGATGAAAATACAATGTTTTGAGAAAGAAATGTAGTTTATTTTTATTTTTACTGTTTATAGTCTAAATATATACTGAATACAGCTGGCTGGATATACGCTGCACCGGCAGGATAGAACAGCAGCGTCTGGTAAGACAAGAGGTGCCGAACGATGCATTTTCTTAAATAACAGCTGGTGCACGATATCGAAGGAAGGCTCGAGCTACTGCTCGCCTGAGGTAGAGTATCTCATGATAAACCGTAGACTACACTACCTAGCTAGAGAGTTTATCATCTGTATTTTTCATAGCTGTTTACATACCACCACAGTCAGAGGCTGGCACCAAGAGAGCATTGAATGAGCTGTATTCCGCCATAAGCAAACAAGAAAACGCTCACCTCCTAGTAGCCGGGGACTTTAATGCAGGGAAACTTAAATCCGTTTGACCAAATTTCTATCAGTATGTTAAATGTGCAACCACAGGAAAAACAACTCTGTACAACCTTAACTCCAAACACAGAGACGAATACAAAGCTTTCCCTTGCCCTCCATTTGGCAAATCTGACCATAATTATATCCTCCTTATTCATGCTTATAAGCTAAAATTAAAGCAGGAAGCACCAGTGACTAAATCAATAAGAAAGTGGTCAGATGACGCAGATGCTAAGCTACAGGGCTGTTTTGCTAGCGCAGACTGGAATATGTTCAGGGATTCCTCCGATGGCATTGAGAAGTACACCACATCAGTCATTGGCTTCATCAATAAGTGCATTGATGACGTTGTCCTCACAGTGACCACACGTACATACCCCAACCAGAAGCCATGGTTTACAGGCAACATCCCCACTGAGCTAAAGGCTAGAGCTGCCGCTTTCAAGGAGCCGGACTCGGAAGCTTATAAGAAATCCCGCTATGCCCTCCGACGAACCGTCAAACAGGCAAAGTGTTAATACAGGATTAAGATCAAATCGTACTAAACTGGCTCTGATGCTCGTCGGATGTGGCAGGGCTTGCAAACCATTACAGACTACAAAGGGACGCACAGTCGAGAGCTGCCCAGTGACATGACCCTACCAGAATAGCTAAACTACTTCTGTGCTCGCTTCGAGGCAAATAACACTGAAACATGCATGAGAGCACCATCTGTTCTAGAAGTCTGTGTGATCACGCTCTCCACAGCTTATGTGAGTAAGACCTTTAAACAGGTCAACATTCACAAGGCCGCAGGGCCAGACGGATTACCAGTACGTGTTCTGTGAGCATGCGCTGGCCAACTGGCAAGTGTCTTCACTGACATTCTCAACCTCTCCCTGTTCGAGTCTGTAATACCAACATGTTTTAAGCAGACCACCATAGTGCCTGTGCCCAAGAACACTAAGGTAACCTGCCTAAATGACTACCAACTCGTAGCACTCACGTCTGTAGCCATGAAGTGCTTCGAAAGGCTGGTCATGGTTCACATCAACACCATTATTCCAGAAACCCTAAACGCACTACAATTTGCATACTGTCCCAACAGATCAACAGGTGATTCAACCTCTATTGCACTCCACACTGCCCTTTCCCACCTGGACAAAAGGAACACCTATGTGAGAATGCTATTCATTGACTAGAGCTCATTGTTCAACACCATAGTACCCTCAAAGCTCATCACTAAGCTAAGGATCCTGGGACTAAACACCTCCCTCTGCAACTGGATCCGCCCCCAGGTGGTAAGGGTAGGTAACAACACATCGGCCCCGCTGATCCTCAACGCAGGGGCCCCTTAGGGGTGCGTGCTCAGTCCCCTCCTGTACTCCCTGTTCACTCATGACTGCACGGCCAGGCACGACTCCAAAATGCTGTCCGAGGTGCCGCTCCAGAATCTTTGCCTGACAACTTAAACTTAATTATTTCCGCTGCTCTATGCTTACTAAATACTTTATTACTACATACATCATTTAAGTCATTTGTAGTGTTGTCAAAATGAGGGGTGTTGTGCAAAACAATTTAATCAGCGATTGGATCATCTCTAACCAATCAGAGTACCAAAGAAAATGACAAATTAGGGTTAAGGAATTTTTGAAAACACCGCTTTATCCATGTGTGTTCTGGCTCCGGCCCAACCCATTGGTTTCTGGGACTAATCAGATGGTCTAGAAATGATCGGGGAGGTACTCAGATCCAGACTCATTGCAGAGAAGAAATTAACAGCCGTGGGCGTGGTGTAACGTTTGGCCAGAGCAAGGAGTTTGGGTCGTCAGGCAACCAGAATCTCCCATAAGTGTTCATTTGGGTTGAGATCTGATTAATGACAGACACACACACACATGCACCCTTTTGAGACCCCTCAACATAATAGTAAACTGGGCATTTTTACACATGATCTTAAGCATGATGGAATGTTAATTGCTTAAATAACTCAGGATCCACACCTGTGTGGAAGCACCTGAATTCAATATACTTTGTATCCCTAATTTGCTCAAGTGATTCCTTTAGTTTGGCAGGTACCTGTATATAGAGAGAGACATAAAGGGATAGTTGGAGTAAGAGGGAGAGAGGAGCAGTTTCTCGGCGGCTCTCACTCTCTCTTTGACCAGTCTATCCACCATGGAGCTGACTGTCCATTTGTCTAGAATGACCCACAACCTCCAGCACTCCTCTGATGGGAACCACTTCCCTTCAGTCACTGTGCGACTGCTCCCTTTGACCTCCTATAGTGGTAACAACATAAAGATACACATAAGTTAGATAAGTTAGATATGTATTAGATTTGATTGTGATAGTATCCACCTCAAAGTGAAACCCAACCTCAAAGTAAAATCCAACTTTTTGATTTATTTAATATATTTATACAGTATATTAGGTATATTCATAATTACACCATATGTTGAAGGTAGTTTAGGTTATTGTGAGTGCATTACCACCTTGTTTTTGCAATCAAATTAGAACATGACAGGATAAACTGATACATCAAATCAAATTGTATTTGTCACATACGCCGAATACATCTGGTGTAGACTTTACCGTGAAATGCTTGTTTACGAGCCCTTCCCAAAGATGCAGATTTGGTACAGGGAGTACTAGTACCAGATCAATGTGCAGAGGTACGAGGAAATTGAGGTAGATACATTTAAATTTGATGAGTTTGCAGCATATTTCAGAGATAAGATAGCAAACATTAAGCTTGGTATCAGTCAAGCAAGACCTGATGAGAAGTTTGATGATATGTGCCCTAGCCTACCACGTAAAGGCACTATGGAGTTATTTTCTCTGGTTGACACAGACATGCTCAGGAAAGTGATATCACAACTTAAGCCTTCTACCTGCCATCTCAATCCTATCCTCACAACCGTCTTCAAAACAGTTTTTAATTGCATACCTGAAGAAGTGTAAGCTATTGTTAATCACTCCCTGTTCACGGGCACTTTCCCCACTGCACTAAAAACTGTAATGGAGAAACCCCTTCTGAAGAAAAGTCATCTCGATTCTTCAGCTCTAAGCAATTTTCGGCCAATCTCCAACCTTCCATTCTTAAGCAAAATTCTGTACCAACTGTATTTTAGAAAAGTTCCAATGTGGTTTTTGTGCCCACCACAGCACAGAGACAGCCTTAGTTAAAGTGGTAAAGGATTTTAGAGCCAACACAGATGCCAAACAGCTCTCTGTCCTACTCTTGGATTTAAGTGCTGCATTCGACACGGTTGACCATGGTGTCCTTCTGGACAGACTAAGTTGGTTTAGGACCTATTTTACCGGTTGAGAGTTTTTTGTCACCCTTTGAGAACATAACTCAGAGAAAATAGATATCACGTGGCGTTCCACGTTTTGATTTTGGGTCAGGTATTGTTCAGTTTGTATATGTTACCCCTTGGCAGCGTTATCAGAAAGCACAACATTGATTTTCACTGCTACACAGACAATACACAACTTTACATTTCTGTGTCCTCAGAGGATTTCATCTCCACAGATTATTAGACTGTATTAGTGATTTAAATACTTGGACGGCTCATAACTTCTTCCAGCTAAATCAAGACAAGACCGAGGTACTTATTATTGGAGTCAAAGTACAGAGAGAGAATCTGGCCGCAGATTTGAATTCAAGGCCAATACAGATAAAACATAGGTGTCATTTTAGATTCAACCCAATTTCTGGTCACTCATTAGGAATGTGACCAAAATAGCTTTTTACCACCTGAGGAACATTGCCAAGGTGTGTCTGTTTCTATCTCAGGCGGATACAGGGAGACTCATTCATACTTTTATTACAAGCAGGCTTGACTACTGTAACGCTCTTCTGTCTGGTTTATCCAAGAAATCAATTGGTCAACTGCGAAACATACAGAATGCTGCAACACACATTACACCGGTTGTAAAGTCTCTGCACTGGCTACCTGTGAGTTTTAGAATTAATTGTAAGATTATTCTATTGGATTTGAAATCAATCCACAATTGTGTACCCCAATAAAAATCAGACATACCTTTAAGTTATGTACCCAGTAGGTCCCTCAGGTCCTCTGGCACTGGCCTTTTAACTATCACAATAACCTTGGACCAAGAGGCATGGAGAGGCAGCTTTTAGTTATTATGCCCCCAGCCTCTGGAATAGCCTGCCAGAGAACCTAAGGGAGGCCAAAACTGGACATATTTAAAAGGGATCTTAAAACACACCTTTTTAGCTCTGCTTTTCCTTAGCGTGCTTTTCATTCTTTCAGTTTTCAATTGTTTTTGTTTTTTTTCCTGTCTGAAATGTGCTATATAAATAAAGCTTGATTTCATATGTATATGAAAGGGTAAAGTGACTAGGCATCAGGATAGATAATAATACGAGTAAAATAAAGAACAGAGTAGCAGCAGCTAATGATGAGTGTAAAAGTAGTGTGTGTGCGTGTAATATGTATGCATGTGTGTTTTGTGTCGGTATACATTTGTGTGTTGTGTGTGTATGTGAAAGTGTGTGGGTTTTGTGTGGGAGTGTCAATGTAGTGTGTGTGAGTGAGTGTGTATGTGGTGTGTATACATTATGTAGTCTAGTGAGTGTGTATATTGTGTGTATGCAGTATATAGTATAGTGAGTGTGTATATTGTGTGTATGCAGTATATACCTGTAGTCTAGTGAGTGTTTATATTGTGTTTATGCAGTATAGTCTATTGAGTGTTTATACAGTATATAGTCTAGTGAGTGTGTATGTGATCTGCATATAATATATAGTCTAGTGAGCGTGTATATGGTGTGTTTACAGTATATAGCCTAGTGAGAGTGTATATGGTGTGTTTACAGTATATAGCCTAGTGAGTGTGTATATGGTGTGTTTACAGTATATAGCCTAGTGAGTGTCCGTAGGGTCCGTGCAAGATAGACTCAGTGCAGATAGTTTGGGTACCATTAGTGAACTATTTAGCAGTCTGGCTATTTAGCAGTCTTATGGCTTAGGGGTAGAAGCTGTTTCTGAGCCTGTCGGTCAGAGAGATGATGCTCCGGTACCGTTTGCCAGACGGTAGCAGAGTGAACAGTCTATGGCTTGGGTGGCTGGAGTCTTTGGAAAATGCTCAGGCCTACACCGCCTGATATAGAGGTCCTGGATGGCATATGATATATGTTTACAATAACTTTCCAGAGGCATGCAAGCCAGGGGACCTACACATACCCTGGCTTTAATTAGTACACAGACAGAGATGTACATCGTCATATTAGAGGTCAGCTTCACAGGGCGAGTAAGGAAGCTATCATATCAATTACATGCTTGCTGCTGGTGTACTGTGGGCTGAACTGAGTTTGACCTCTATGAAGAAACGAATAATACCTGATGGAACCATCTAGTAGAGAGACTGATATATTTTAAAAAGTGGAGATCTTGCTGGGTTTCTATGTGGTTATGGGTGTGATATCAAGTTTTTGAATCTTTTCAGAAATCAGTGCTTAACTCCAGCATTGGGATTGCTTCTGCTGGAACTATCAGGAATCACAGTAAGACCCAGATGCAGACTGTCAAAGTCTGTTTAATGTTACAACAGGGGCTAAGCAGAAGACAGGTCAGGGCAGGCAGAGGTACAGGTCGGCGGGAAGGCTTAGGGTCGGTCGGGGGCAGGCAGGTGTCAAGAGTTTATATATTATGCCATCAGAACCTCTCGCACCAATAACTGCTTGGGAAGATGGGTCAAAAATGGTGTATAAAAATCCATTTTAAATCAATTGAATGTCTTAATGGTGTGATAACTGTAGCTCACACCGTTGGTGGCAAGTATAATGCATCCTATGCTAGTCAAAGGAGAGGGGTGTTTTATGACATTGAGATGTGGGCATCAGTAAAACATTTATCTGTTGCCAAAGGAGCAACATTTAACCAACGTTGTCGCTGTTAAATCACACACTGCAGCCACGGTTGGTGATAAACCTGAGGGGCAGAGGAGAGTTATAAGGAACGATATCACACAGACGCACACACACACACACACACACACACACACACACACACACTGCATCTCAGTGCAAGAGGCATCACTGCAGTACCTGTTTCGAATCCAACCTGCATCACATCCGGCTGTGATTGAGAGTCCCATAGGGCTGCGCATAATTGGCCCAGCGTCGTCCAGGTTTGGCTGGGGTAGGCCAACATTGTAAATAAGAATCTGTTCTTCACTTACTTGCCGAGTTAAATAAAGGTTACATTTAAAAGAGCACTCAAAGAGCTCTCTTCCCATCAGAAAGTCTAGGTGATGAGAGGCTTACACAGCGTCGGAGAGGACCTTGGCATGACCTGAGGGAACGAGAGATCTGCGCCTGTAGGCATGTTGCCTAACACCGTATCCAAACCGTCTATGTGCAAATTGATTTTGTCCCCCCACACCAAACGCGATCACGACACGCAGGATGAAATATCAAAACAAACTCTGAACCAATTATATTAATTTGGGGACATCTCAAAAAGCATTAAACATTTATGGCAATTTAGCTACCTAGCTTGCTGTTGCTAGCTAATCTGTCCTATTTAGCTAGCTAGCTTACTGTTTCTAGCTAATTTGTCCTGGGATATAAAGGTTGAGTTGTTATTTTACCTGAAATGCACAAGGTCTGCTACTCTGACAATTAATCCACACATAAAACGGTCAACCTAATCGTTTCGAGTCATCTCTCCTCCTTCCAGGCTTTTTCTTCTTTGGACTTTATATGGCGATTGGCATCTGACTTTCATAGTTACCACGATGACCGACCGAACTCAATTAATCTTTCAATCACCCGCGTGGGTATCTGCTTCTATAAACCAAGGGGGAGATGGGAGAGTCAGGATTTGCATCGCGTTCAGCGTCACAAATCGAACTGACTTCTATTTTAGCACTTGGCAACGCATACGTTCATTGGCGCGCGCGAGCAGTGTGGGTGCAATAATTGAATAACGTATGTTTAAATTTATTTTGCAACGCTCGCGCATGCGCATAATTTAATATGGGAGCCAGTGGGACAGGGGTCAAGGTCAAATAATGCAAGGAAGTGTTTTTAATGAGAAAGAGGGTGTCCACAGGGGGTGCCTGGGAAGTGGGGTAGGATGGACGTTTTTATGATTACATGTTTGAAGGAAGACACTACAGATTTGTGTGTTTCCAGTCTGATAGGTATTTTTGTGGAGGAAGACATAGAATACTGTAATGTTGCATGGTTGTCACAGTATGGCTGTAGGCTAAATCTCATTATTTTGTCCTTTATTGAGGAGAATTCAACCAGATGATATGAAATTGACACCATAGCTATGTCTGAAAATGTAACCCTCCAATGGCTGCATTTCCAGTTCATGTCCTGGTTTCAAATCAAATCAAATCAAATTTTATTTGTCACATACACATGGTTAGCAGATGTTAATGCGAGTGTAGCGAAATGCTTGTGCTTCTAGTTCCAACAACGCAGTAATAACCAACGAGTAATCTAGCTAACAATTCCAAAACTACTACCTTATACAAACAAGTGTAAAGGGATAAAGAATATGTACATAAAGATATGAATGAGTGATGGAACAGAGCGGCATAGACAAGATGCAGTAGATGGTATCGAGTACAGTATATACATATGAGATGAGTATGTAAACAAAGTGGCATAGTTTAAAGTGGCTAGTGATACATGTATTACATAAAGATGCAGTAGATGATATAGAGTACAGTATATACGTATACATATGAGATAAATAATGTAGGGCATGTAAACATTATATTAAGTAGCATTGTTCAAAGTGGCTAGTGATTTATTTTACATCAATTCCCATTATTAAAGTGGCTGGAGTTGAGTCAGTGTGTTGGCAGCAGCCACTCAATGTTAGTGGTGGCTGTTTAACAGTCTCATGGCCTTGAGATAGAAGCTGTTTTTCAGTCTCTCGGTCCCAGCTTTGATGCACCTGTACTGACCTCGCCTTCTGGATGATAGCGGGGTGAACAGGCAGTGGCTCAGGTGGTTGTTGTCCTTGATGATTTTTATGGCCTACCTGTGACATCGGGTGGTGTAGGTATCCTGGAGGCAGGTAGTTTGCCCCCGGTGATGCGTTGTGCAGACCTCACTAACCTCTGGAGAGCCTTACGGTTGTGGGAAGTTGCCGTACCAGGCGGTGATACAGCCCGACAGGATGCTCTCGATTGTGCATCTGTAGAAGTTTGTGAGTGCTTTGGGTGACAAGCCAAATTTCTTCAGCCTCCTGAGGTTGAAGAGGTGCTGCTGCGCCTTCTTCACGATGCTGTCTGTGTGGGTGGACCAATTCAGTTTGTCTGTAATGTGTATGCCAAGGAACTTAAAACTTACTACCCTCTCCACTACTCTTCCATCGATGTGGATAGGGGGGTGTTCCCTCTGCTGTTTCCTGAAGTCCACAATCATCTCCTTAGTTTTGTTGACACCACACTCCGAGGGCCCTCACCTCCTCCCTGTAGGCTGTCTCATCGTTGTTGGTAATCAAGCCTACCACGGTTGTGTCGTCCGCAAACTTGATGATTGAGTTGGAGGCGTGCGTGGCCACGCAGTCGTGGGTGAACAGGGAGTACAGGAGAGGGCTCAGAACGCACCCTTGTGGGGCCCCAGTGTTGAGGATCAGCGGGGTGGAGATGTTGTTACCTACCCTCACCACCTGGGGGCGGCCTGTCAGGAAGTCCAGTACCCAGTAGCACAGGGTGGGGTCGAGACCCATGGTCTTGAGCTTGATGACAAGTTTGGAGGGTACTATGGTGTTAAATGCTGAGCTGTAGTCGATGAACAGCATTCTCACATAGGTATTCCTCTTGTCCAGATGGGTTAGGGCAGTGTGCAGTGTGGTTGAGATTGCATCGTCTGTGGACCTATTTGGGCGGTAAGCAAATTGGAGTGGGTCTAGGGTGTCAGGTTGGGTGGAGGTGATATGGAGGTGATATGGTCCTTGACTAGTCTCTCAAAGCACTTCATGATGACGGAAGTGAGTGCTACGGGGCGGTAGTCGTTTAGCTCAGTTACCTTAGCTTTCTTGGGAACAGGAACAATGGTGGCCCTCTTAAAGCATGTGGGAACAGCAGACTGGGATAGGGATCGATTGAATATGTCCGTAAACACACCAGCCAGCTGGTCTGCGCATGCTCTGAGGGCGCGGCTGGGGATGCCGTCTGGGCCTGCAGCCTTGCGAGGGTTAACACGTTTAAATGTTTTACTCACCTCGGCTGCAGTGAAGGAGAGTCCGCATGTTTTGGTTGCGGGCCGTGTCAGTGGCACTGTATTGTCCTCAAAGCGGGCAAAAAAGTTATTTAGTCTGCCTGGTTTTCTTTTTGTAATCCGTGATTGACTGTAGACCCTGCCACATACCTCTTGTGTCTGAGCCGTTGAATTGCGATTCTACTTTGTCTCTATACTGACGCTTAGCTTGTTTGATTGCCTTGCGGAGGGAATAGCTACACTGTTTGTATTCGGTCATGTTTCCGGTCACCTTTCCCTGATTAAAAGCAGTGGTTCGCGCTTTCAGTTTCACGCGAATGCTGCCATCAATCCACGGTTTCTGGTTTGAGAATGTTTTAATCGTTGCTATTCGTCAATGTTGTTGTCTGACGCAATATACGAAATACGAAACATATCCCAGTCCACGTGATGGAAGCAGTCTTGGAGCGTGGAATCAGATTGGTCGGACCAGCGTTGAACAGACCTCAGCGTGGGAGCTTCTTGTTTTAGTTTCTGTCTGTAGGCAGGGAGCAACAAAATGGAGTCATGGTCAGCTTTTCCGAAAGGATGGCGGGGGAGGGCCTTATATGCATCGCGGAAGTTAGAATAGCAATGATCCAAGGTTTTACCAGCCCTGGTTGCGCAATCGATATGCTGATACAATTTAGGGAGTCTTGTTTTCAGATTAGCCTTGTTAAAATCCCCAGCTACAATGAATGCAGCCTCAGGATATATGGATTCCAGTTTGCAAAGAGTCAAATAAAGTTTGTTCAGAGCCATCGATGTGTTTGCTTGGGGGGGAATATATACGGCTGTGATTATAATCGAAGAGAATTCCCTTGGTAGATAATGCGGTCGACATTTGATTGTGAGGAATTCTAAATCAGGTGAACAGAAGGACTTGAGTTCCTGTATGTTGTTGTGACCACACCACACCACGTCTCGTTAACCATACGCCCCTGCCCCTCTTCTTACCAGAAAGATGTTTGTTTCTGTCGGCGCGATGCGTGGAGAAACCAGCTGGCTGCACCGACTCCGATAGCGTCTCTCGAGTGAGCCATGTTTCCGTGAAGCAAAGAACGTTACAGTCCCTGATGTCTCTCTGGAATGCTACCCTTGCTCGGATTTCATCAACCTTGTTGTCAAGAGACTGGACATTGGCGAGTTGTATGCTAGGGAGTGGCGCTCGATGTGCCCGTCTCTGGAGCCTGACCAGAAGACTGCTTCGTTTGCCTCTTTTACGACGTCGTTGTTTTGGGTCGCAGGCTGGGATCCATTCCGTTGTCCTGGGTGAAATGCAGAACACAGGATCTGCTCCGGGAAAGTCATATTCTTGGTCGTACTGATGGTGAGTTGACGCTGCTCTTATATTCAGTAGTTCTTCTCGACTGTATGTAATGAAACCTAAGATGACCTGGGGTACCAATGTAAGAAATAACAGGTAAAAAAAAACAAAAAACTGCATAGTTTCCTAGGAACGCAAAGCGAGGCTGCCATCTCTGTCGGCGCCGGAAGTAGGGTACCACTTCCTGCTCAGGTGTTGTTCTTATCGCCCTACCTAGTCGTTATCGCAACAGGCTGACAGTATTACAGTATTACAATCACTACAACTTCCCCATGTTGTAGTCCTAACCTGCTTGTTTTTTTTTTAAATGTATGAACTAACATCGGTTGGATTAAGTGACATTATAGCTGGTAGCTATCATTTTTCTCTAGGAGCTTCATGCCACAAGGGATTTCCAGAGGTGTGGTGTGTTTTGACTGCACCTGCAGCCTTCCATGCAGTCTCCTCCCCTCTTCTCCTCTCTCCCGGAAGAGGTGACAGGGTTTTTCCACTTCCATGCTTTTACATTAGAAGATATGTGGATAAGCAAATATTAAGGCACAAACACCTACCTGCATAAATTCTTCCGTCACAGTGTCTTTGATTAAATAAATGTCCTATATCTTATTTACTAAAAATGCATGGCATCCCCGGTTATCTCCTGCACATTGTAACCAGAGAGACTGCTTCTTCTTCTCCTCTTTACTTAAACATTCTCAAAATGGCCCCTGTGTTTACCCTTCATTGCTAGATATTTTCTGCCTCTTGGATTCTCTCTCTGCTGTGTGTATATATAATCACCCTCTTCTCAACGCTAGGCTAGCTATCTTAAAATCACCTTGCATTTTTTTCAAAGGGTTGTAAAATGAATATGAAAAATATTTCTGTGAAATAATTGACTTTATTGGCCTTAGTTCTGCCAGTCTGAATTATCAGCTCCCTCAAATAGAGTTTAGCAGTGGCAGCTTTCTGAGTATTACACCATGTCCTGGCCCACAACCAGCAGACTCCCAGTAAATATATTTAAATCAACGCTAAGCTGCTTAAAATATTCATGTTTCACTCTCAGCTAGTTTATAGAAATGTGAAACTGTCGCCCACTCGCAAATCAGTTACACTGTTAAAAGTATAGAATTTTAAGTTTTCAGGAACAAAAAAAAGGGAAGAGAGAGAGATTATGCATTAAACCCATGTGTGTGTGTGTCCACAGGGTTACACACAGAAACGGGGGGAGAAGAGTGGGAGAGCACGTTCCTCTCAGGCCTGTGACGCTGTGATGCATTAAACCCATGTGTGTTTGTGTGAGTGTGTCCACAGGGTTACACACAGTAACGGGGGGAGGAGAGTGGGAGGGCACGTTCCTCTCAGGCCTGTGACGCTGTGATGCATTAAACCCATGTGTGTTTGTGTGTGTGTGTCCACAGGGTTACACACAGTAACGGGGGGAGGAGAGTGGGAGGGCACGTTCCTCTCAGGCCTGTGACGCTGTGATGCATGAAGCGATTTAATGTGCCTCATGAAGTGATTATTCTAAAAGCCCCTCTTCCTTTCCACATCCCTCTATGGCTCCATCCCTCTTTGACTCCATCCCTCTATGGCTCCATCCCTCTATGGCTCCATCCCTCTATGGCTCCATCCCTCTATGGCTCCATCTCTCTATGACTCCATCCCTCTATGGCTCCATCCCTCTATGGCTCCATCCCTCTATGGCTCCATCTCTCTATGACTCCATCCCTCTATGGCTCCATCCCCCTATGGCTCCATCCTTCTATGACTCCATCCCTCTATGACTCCACCCCTCTATGACTCCATCCCTCTATGGCTCCATATCTCTATGACTCCATCCCTCTATGGCTCCATCTCTCTATGGCTCCATCCTTCTATGACTCTATCCCTCTATGGCTCCATCCTTCTATGACTCCATCCCTCTATGACTCCATCCCTCTATGGCTCCATCTTTCCTTGGGGTTGAAAAGTAAGATATCTGGTGTTAGTTTTGCCAAATAGCAAATAAGGAATATACATCTCACTGTTATTAACAATGCCCACTGCTTCAGAGACAGGCCCTACAGTACTGTACTGTACAGAGCATAGGTTGTGTTCAGTAGAGCTGAGCACTTAGCCTGGTCTCATAGACTAGATGTAACATAGTAAACGTGAATCCAAGACACTCATATTAGTATGATATGGTACGTTTGGTGTGGTTACATAAGACAAATGGTTACTTAAGGCTAAATGAACAGGGTTGGTTGGTTGGTTGGTTGGTTGGTGTGGATAGGTGGGCGTATAATGTGAATGTCTAGCAACCCAAAGGTTGCAAGTTCAAATCTAAAATCTCAGACAACATTAGCATTTTAGCTATTTAGCAACTTTTCAACTATATACTTACACCTGTTTAGCTAATTTGCAACTACTTAGCATGTTAGCTAACCCTAACCTTAACCCAGCTAGCTAACTTTAGCCACCAAGCTAGAATTCACAACATATCCTACATTTAGTTAATTTGTAATATTTAGTACATTTAGCAAATTCATAACATATTGTAAGTTTTGCAAATTCATATGATACGAAATGGTTGATGGACATCCAAAAATGAATACATACCATACGAAACGTAACATGTCATACTAAAAGGAGTGTGTCGGATTGACTTACAGAATAATACGAAATGCTCGGCGACCAGCCCTCCATAGCAAAACACTTTTCCTTTTCTTTTGGGGACATGACCAGGGTTTAGTTTAACTGCAGATGGGTCTGGAGAGTGAGAGCCCTACAGTACTATGCAGCTTCACATGGTTGACTTTCGTTGAGTGGATGAGGATGGGGGTAGGAAGCTCCAGGCAGAAGTGCTGACTGACGGTAAGTAGGGGTTTGGAGGTGACTGGTGGGACAGTGGTGACGATGCGGTTATGGTGGAGGGGGACACATAAGAGGTCACACTGAGGTAGACAACATGACTGTGTGAAGTAGAGGTGTTGCCTTTCTCAGATGATTCCATAGTCCGATATTTGAGTTGGACACTGATTCTCTGTCCTTGTCCTTGCCCTTGACTGTCTGTATTACATGCTTGTTGTGTACCAGGTCCTATCATTGTATTCCATGTCTCGTCATAGCATCCTGAGTGTCTTCCTGGATTTTGTTCAGTAGGCACGAAAGATAAAACACTCCAAAATGGAGTGAAAATAGGGAGGTACAGTTGAAGTTGGAAGTTTACATACACTTATGTTGTAGTCATTCAAACTCGTTTTTCAACTACTCCACACATTTCTTGTTAACAAACTATAGTTTTGGCAAGTCGGTTAGGACATCTACTTTGTGCATGACACAAGTATTTTTTTTACAGACAGATTATTTAACTTATAATTCAGTATATCACAATTCCAGTGGGTCAGAAGTTTACATACACTAAGTTGACTGTGCCTTTAAACAGCTTGAAAAATTCCAGAAAATGATGTCATGGCTTTAGAAGCTTCTGATAGGCTAATTGACATAATTTGAGTCAATTGGAGGTGTACCTGTGGATGTATATCAAGACATACCTTCAAACTCAGTGCCTCTTTACTTGACATCATGGGAAAATCTAAATAAATCAGCCAAGACCTCAGATAAAAAATTGTAGACCTCCAAAAGTCTGGTTCATCCTTGGGAGCAATTTCCAAACGCCTGAAGGTACCACGTTCATCTGTACAAACAATAGTACGCAACTATAAACACCATGGGACCACGCAGCCGTCATACCACTCAGGAATGAGAGGCGTTCTGTCTCCTAGAGATGAACATACTTTGGTGCAAAAAGTGCAAATCAATCCCAGAACAACAGCAGAGGACCTTGTGAAGATGCTGAAGGAAGCAGGTACAAAAGTATCTATATTCACAGTAAAACGAGTCCTATAACGACATAACCTGAAAGGCCGCTCAGCAAGTAAGAAGCCACTGCTCCAAAAGCTCCATAAAAAAGCCAGACTATGGTTTGCAACTGCACATGGGGATAACGATCGTACTTTTTGGAGAAATGTCCTCTGGTCTGATGAAACAAAAATATAACTGTTTGGCCATAGTGACCATGATTATGTTTGGAGGAAAAAGGGGGAGGCTTGCAAGCCGAAGAACACCGTCCCAACCGTGAAGCACGGGGGTGGCAGCATCATGTTTTGGGGGTGCTTTGCTGCAGGAGGGACTGGTGCACTTCACAAAATAGATGGCATCATGAGGGAGGAAAATGATGTGGATATATTGAAGCAACATGTCAAGATATCAGTCAGGAAGTTAAAGCTTGGTCGCAAATGGGTCTTCCAAATAGACAATGACCCAAAGCATTCTTCCAAAGTTGTGGCAAAATGGCTTAAGGACAACAAAGTCAAGGTATTGGAGTGGCCGTCACAAAGCCCTGACCTTAATCCTATAGAACATTTGTGGGCAGAACTGAAAAAGCGTGTGCGAGCAACAATCCTACAAACCTGACTAAGTTACACCAGCTCTGTCAGGAGGAATGGGCCAAAATTCACCCAACTTTTTGTGGAAAGCTTGAGGAAGGCTACCCGAAACGTTTGATCCAAGTTAAACAATTTAAGGCTACCAAATACTAATTGAGTGTATGTAAACTTCTGACTCACTGGGAATGTGATGAAATAAATTTTAGCTGAAATAAATCATTCTCTCTACTATTATTCTGACATTTCACATTCTTAAATAAAGTGGTGATCCTTACTGACCTAAAACAGAGAATTTTTTACAAGGATTAAATGTCAGGAATTTTGAAAAACTGAGTTTAAATGAATTTGGCTCAGGTGTATGTAATCTTCCGACTTCAACTGTACTAGCTGAACTTGTCCAAGAAGAAGTCTAATTTTCCGTTGCAAAACATTTTGTCCTGTATGTTTCTGTGTTTCAGACATTTTGCTGGCTGATGATAATTAAGCTGTCATATAGCTTCTTGCTAGCCTGGTCCCAGATCTGTTTGTGCTGTCTAACCAACTCATCGTCATTGGCTGTTTTGATCTGGAACCAGGCTAGCTTCTGGTAGGTTCTCAGCCAGATGTCTCTATTCTCTTTCTCAGGCTGTGGGACATATGAGGCCGGGAGGAGACAGACAGCATGCTTCTTGGGATGCAGAGCCCCACTCATTGAGAATGGCAGAGACGTTATTCTGAGTCAATAACTCATTTGGGGGGTTATGAATTAGAATGATCTTGCTGAGGGGAAGGTAGACTCCAGCCTGTATCCCGATTCAAGCCGCTGGTCTTAAAAAAATAAATCTGGAATAATAATCTGCTCGGAATGCAGGGCCCACAGGGACAAATACCAGGATCCTATTTTGATCACACACAAATATGCACAAACACATACATGCATACACTTATTCGTGTGAATTTCTGCTGATGCGCAGCAAATCCTTTTCTGAAATGTCATTTTAAAATTTCAGGGCCATTTAGATTGGGTTGTGTGTTGAGACTGATGGCTAGCTCCATCCATTCTCCAGGGGAAACGGTTTATATGTCAATATGTCCTCAGTGACTGGGACTTTCTTTTATTAGCAAGTAGTTGTATTGAAGTGTCATCCACATTATGGTGTGTGTGTGTGTGTGTGTGGTGCTTGCGTGCGTGTTTATTTCTCGCCCTCTATAAGAGTGTTCTCTGTGATAATTCAGTAGCTTGGTGGAAGTAAACCTGTCTTTATCACTGCTGACACAACAAGAGAGAGGGACTGAGTGAGTGGAGGAAGAGGAGAGCGGGTGTAGGAGAGAGATAGATAGATGAGGAGCGTGTTTAAATAACTCTCCCTAAGTCCCCTCTACAGTGTCCGGTTCAGCTCCATGCGCTCAGTGATAAGCTATACAGCCTTCGGAAAGTATTCATACCCCTAGACTTTTTCCACATTTTGTTGTGTTACAGCTTGAATTGAAAATGTATTATGTTGAGATGTTGTGTCACTGGCCTACACACAATACCCCATAATGTCAAAGTGGAATTATGTTCTTAGAAAGGTTTAACAAATTAATTAAAAATGAAAGCTGAATTGTCTTGAGTCAATAAGTATTCAATTCCTTTGTAATGGCAAGCCTAAATAAGTTTGCTTAAGTATACAATTATCTGTAAGGTCCGTCAGTCAGGCAGTGAATTTCATACACAGATACAACCACAAAGACCAGAGAAGTGCCACAAAGAAGGGCACCTATTGGTAGATGGGTAAAAATACAAATAGCAGACATTGAATATCCCTTTGAGCATGTTGACATTATTAATTCAACACTTTAGGTGGTGTATCAATACACCCAGTCACTACAAATATACAGGCATCCTTCATAAGTCAGTTGCCAGAGAGGAAGGAAACCACTCAGGGATTTCATTATGAGGCCAATGGTGACTTTAAAACAGTTACAGAGTTTAATGGCTGTGATAGGAGAAAACTGAGGATGGATCAACAGCACTGAATTTACTCCACAATACCAACCCAAATAACAGAGTGAAAAGAAGGAAGCCTTTACAGAATAAAAAATATTCCAAAACATTGTCCTGTTTACAAATAAGGCACTGAAGTAAAACTGCAAAAAATGTGGCAAAGAAATTAACTTTGTGTCCTGAATACAAAGCGTTATGTTTGGGGAAAATACAACACAACACATCACTGAGTACCACTCCTCATATTTTCAAGCATGGTGGTGGCTGCATCGTGTTGTGGGTATGCTTTTCAACGGCAAGTACTAGGGATTTTTGTTTTTGTTTTTTGGGGGGATAAAAATAAATCAGAATAGCGCTAAGCACAGGCAAAATCCTAGAGGAAAACCTCTGCTTTCCAACAGACACTTGGAGATAAAGTCACATTTCAGCAGGACAATAACCTAAAACACAAGGCTAAATATACACTGGATTTTCTTACCAAGACAACATTGAATGTTCCTGAGCGGCCTAGTTACAGTTTTGACTGAAAATCTATGGCAAGACTTGAACATGTCTGTCTAGCAATGATCAACAACCAACTTGACAGAGCTTGAAGAATTTAAAGAATAATGTGCAAATATTGTATAATCCAGGTGTGCAAAGATCTCAACGCTGTAATCCCTGCCTAATGGAATTCTATCATGTATTTACACTTAGGTGTGAATACTTACTGTATGTAAATTAGGTATTGCTGTATTTAATTTTCAATACATTTGCAAACATTTCTAAAAACATGTTTTCACTGTCATTATGGGAAATTGTGTGTAGCTGGGTGAGAGAAAAAAATCTATTTAATCCATTTTGAATTCAGCAAAATGTGAAATAAGTCAAGGCACATATTTTCCTGCTGAACTAAGCTTTTCCCTATTTTCTAGGTCCATCCAGGATTGTGTTCAGTTGGTGGAAAACATTTTGAACCAACATTGTGAAACATAAGACACTTGTCCAGTAACACCATAGATGTTATGTTTCCATTTCAAAGCATTTTACTACTGAACACATCCCAGATCCCAGTGTGAGAAGGTCAGTCAGAGTGCGTGACAGAGGTTTGCAGGGCCAGCTGAGCGTCCTGTAAACCAGTTCCTCTGGGGTGTGGTGCTGTACCTGCAGATCAGAGAGAGGAGGGGCTGGGGGGGTAGAGTCTGGATGTGTGCCTCCATAGAGAGTTACTAGTGTTGAGTCAACAGGAGTTCAAGAGGTTCTGCTCTTCTCACTGCATCATGACTTGACTTTCTTGACTCATCCTGTTTAGTTTCTAGTGGCGCAAAGAGCCTCACTGCACTCTGAAGGTCACCAATGATCTCCTGTTATATAAACAACTTCAATCCCCTGCACTTAGGGCAATACTGTCTGCATGCCCCACATGCATATCCTTACTGCTAACTTATACACTATTCATCATCTGCCTCAGTGGTTGCGTCCTAAAGAATCCTAAGGAGAGAAGATGTGGTGTGCCTTTGAGGAGAAGTTCTCTGTTCTGTGAAGCTATCAGAGGAAGTGAGTTGCACCCGGCTGGCTGCTGACTGGAGAAGAAAGAAATAAAGACAAACTTCAGGCATTTCCTGGAAGTGCTGTGCCATCACAAAGAACAGGATCACTGAATTCAACGTGTGTGCTCAGATGTTTTATCTGCACTGTGAGACTGTGTGCGTGTGTGTGTGTGTGTGTGTGTGTGTGAGAGCGCAGATGTTTTATCTACACCGTGAGTCTGTGTGTTTAGTGTGTGTTTGTTTTTCTCTACACCAGACTTGTTGGGTCCTCCTTAGCTCAGAACCTCTATCTGCTCTCACTAGAGAATTCTATCAGACACAAATATTCCCAACGCAACATGACTCCTCTCCCATTTTGAGCTGTGGCTAAGGTTGGAGTTGTGTGTGTGCACATGTGTTTTTGCGTGTTTGAATGTGTGTATGCGCGTGTGTGCATGTGGACTGCTGGGCTTACCATACGGGAGGAGGAAGCACTCTGATTTCCCTAGACATCATGGTCAGGCTTCAGCGCTTCAGGACAGCAGTCTTCTACCAATCAATGGAGTGAGGGAAGGAAGGATAGAAAGGGAGAAACAAAGAGAGAGAGAGAGAGAGACAGACAGACAGACAGACAGACAGACAGACAGACAGACAGACAGACAGACAGACAGACAGACAGACAGACAGACAGACAGACAGACAGACAGACAGACAGACAGACAGACAGACAGACAGACAGACAGACAGACAGACAGACAGACAGACAGACAGACAGACAGACAGACAGGCAGGCAGGCAGGCAGGCAGGCAGGCAGGCAGGCAGGCAGGCAGGCAGGCAGGCAGGCAGGCAGGCAGGCAAGCAGACAGGCCAGAGTATATAGAGAGAGAACAAATGTAGGAAAAGAAAGTGAGAAAACAACAGTGTAAAAATAGAGAGGGAAGAGAATGCAGAAGGAGAGAGGAAGAGAGAAGGGTGGAGGTCAGAGAAGATATGAACAGACTGGGAGAGACAGAGACAATTGAGGAACTAAATAAATCATGTTTTGTAAGAATAAAAACATGAGTGTAAAGTCAGTGAGACTATGGGGACCTACAGTATTAGCAACTTGTTACTCTCATCTCATCCAGCCAACTCAACACAACATACCAGGAAGTCCTGGACACTTCACTGTACACTACAGCACTACCAATGGGATGATGCAGAGAGTTTACGTGTGTGTGTGTGTGAGTGCGTGTGTGTGTGTGTGTGTAAACACGTGTGTGCTACTTTAACTGTAACTGCCACCTCGGGACGTGTGTTTAGGTCAAAGCCATCCATTCAGTTAGCCATTAGGAGTATGAGTCTCAGTCATAGTGCCATGGGGCTAGAGAAGACTGAGTCTCAGTCATAGTGCCATGGGGCTAGAGAAGACTGAGTCTCAGTCATAGTACCATGGGGCTAGAGAAGACTGAGTCTCAGTCATAGTACCATGGGGCTAGAGAAGACTGAGTCTCAGTCATAGTACCATGGGGCTAGAGAAGACTGAGTCTCAGTCATAGTACCATGGGGCTAGAGAAGACTGAGTCTCAGTCATAGTGCCATGGGGCAAGATAAGATTGAGTCTCAGTCATAGTACCATGGGGCTAGAGAAGACTGAGTCTCAGTCATAGTGCCATGGGGCTAGAGAAGACTGAGTCTCAGTCATAGTGCCATGGGGCTAGAGAAGACTGAGTCTCAGTCATAGTGCCATGGGGCTAGAGAAGACTGAGTCTCAGTCATAGTGCCATGGGGCTAGAGAAGACTGAGTCTCAGTCATAGTGCCATGGGGCTAGAGAAGACTGAGTCTCAGTCATAGTGCCATGGGGCTAGAAAAGACTTCGTCTCAGTCACAGTGCCATGGGGCTAGAAAAGACTGAGTCTCAGTCATAGTGCCATGGGGCTAGAGAAGACTGAGTCTTAGCATAACCTCAAAGGAGTACGCACTGGGCACAGACGTCAATTCAACATCTATTCCACATTGGCTCAATGTAATTTCATTGAAATTACATGGACACAGCGTTGATTTAACCGGTGTGCCCAGTGGGTGGAGGCATGCTTCCCAAACCCCTTCTGATGACTTCCAGAAGCATGGAGAGGGCTTGTGTGTGTGCTCCTGGAGAGGGTTTGGATGTAAGTAGTGGTACAGGGTCATACATACATTACATCAAAGTGGAGTAGTGTTCGATCCCCTATTTGATGGAGTTCATGTTTGAGTTATTGATTCAGTGTTGGTTCAGTGCTTTGTACTGTGTTGTGTTTGGCTGGTAGCTTCCCAATAAAAATCTGGCGTAAATTGAGCTAGTTAGATTTGGTGCAGGATGATGCCTTGTAGTCTATATGCAAATGTATGTGCGGCTGTGAGTACAAATTAACTGTGTAGAGTAAACCTGTATATATCCAATGAGTTAAATCAGGAAGCATTGTTCTATCGGGGGTAAACAAATGAACAAGGTCTAATTTATAACCAAACTGGCCATTTCCCTGTGAGGAATACAATTAGGCTAATTGAAAATGCTGGACATGTATTGATGCTGGCAGTCTAATTAATGCCCTCTTTCATTGGCATGAACAGCAAGCAGCCTGCTACCCATTTTGTGTCTGTGTCCCTTTGTGACAATGTTGAGTCACATAGGTTTGGGTGTGTATGTGTTTGTGTGTGTCTACAGTCGTGGCCAAAAGTTTTGAGAATGACACAAATATTAATTTCCGCTAAGTTTGCTGCTTCAGTGTCTTTAGATATTTTGATCAGATGTTACTATGGAATACTGAAGTATAATTACAAGCATTTCATAAGTGTCAAAGGCTTTTATTGACAATTACATGAAGTTGATGCAACGAGTTAATAATTGCAGTGTTGACCCTTCTTTTTCAAGCCCTCTGCAATCCGCCCTGGCATGCTGTCAATTAACTTCTGGGCCACATCCTGACTGATGGCAGCCCATTCTTGCATAATCATTGCTTGGTGTTTGTCAGAATTTGTGGGTTATTGTTTGTCCACCTGCCTCTTGAGGATTGACCACAAGTTCTCAATGGGATTAAGGTCTGGGGAGTTTCCTGGCCATGGACCCAAAATATTGATGTTTTGTTCCCCGAGCCACTTAGTTATCCCTTTTGCCTTATGGCAAGGTGCGCCATCATGCTGAAAAATTCATTGTTCGTCACCAAACTGTTCCTGGGTGGTTGGGAGAAGTTGCTCTCGGAGGATGTGTTGGTACCATTCTTTATTCATGGTTGTGTTCTTAGGCAAAATTGTGAGTGAGCCCACTCCCTTGGCTGAGAAGCAACCCCACACATGAATGGTCTCAGAATGCTTTACTGTTGGAATGACACAGGACTGATGGTAGCGCTCACCTTGTACCTTTTGAAATCCCTGTACCTTTTGCAGAATATCAGTCTGTCCCTGATGTTTTTCCTGGAGAGAAGTGGTTTCTTTGCTGCCCTTCTTGACACCAGGCCATCCTCCAAAATCTTCGCCTCACTGTGCGTGCAGATGCACTCACACCTTCCTGCTGCCATTCCTGAGCAAGCTCTGTACTGGTTGTGCACCGTTCCCACAGCTGAATCAACTTTAGGAGACGGTCCTGGCGCTTGCTGGACTTTCTTGGGCGCCCTGAAGCCATCTTCACCACTATTGAACTGCTCTCCTTGAAGTTCTTGATAATCTGATAAATGGTTGATTTAGGTGTAATCTTACTGGCAGCAATATCCTTGCCTTTGAAGCCCTTTTTGTGCAAAGCAATGATGACGGCACGTGTTTCCTTGCAGTTAACCATGGTTGGCAGAGGAAGAACAATGATTCCAAGCACCACCCTCCTTTTGAAGCTTCCAGTCTGTTATTCTAACTCAATCATTATGACAGAGTGATCTCCAGCCTTGTCCTCGTCAACACTCACACCTGTGTTAACGAGAGAATCACTGACATGATGTCAGCTGGTCCTTTTGTGGCAGTTCTGAAATGCAGTGGAATTTTGGATTCAGTTTGTTTGCATGGCAAAGTGGGACTTTGCAATTAATTGCAATTCATCTGATCACTCTTCAGAACATTCTGGAGTATATGCAAATTGCCATCATACAAACTGAGACAGCAGACTTTGTGAAAATTTATATTTGTGTCATTCTCAAAACTTTTGGCCACGACTGTACATCCCCTTTGTTCCACACAGTACATTATGCTTCGCATAGGTTTGTTGTGCATTACAAATCTGCTCACTGCTATGTGTGTGAGAGAGAGAGAAATTGCTTGAATTCATATGTGTGTATAATACTGTATATTTAATGATTAGACACACCTTTTCTCCATATTCTCAATGTCTGCAGTAGCTACTCTTTCCTCCATGTGCTGTTTGAAATCCACAGCTCCATCCCTGGGGTACAACAAACTTAAAGTAGCTACTTTAAGCTGCGCTAGCAGGTTGCTGTACAGTCACCCATGCCTTGCTCTCCTGTTCTATAACACAGTTCCAGCCAGGTGAGACAGAGAGAGGAACACATGTCTTATGCCCCCCCCCCCCCCCCCCCCCCCATTGGCCCTCTCCGCTCTGACACCTCCTATGTGGCGACCCCTGACCTCTCTCCTCTCGCTAAACAACTGTGATATCATGTTCCTCTCAGGTCACCCCACAGGGGATCCCCCCTGATTCATTAGAAACACAGATGGGTGACAACGGACCCTAAATTATTCAACACTCACTTGTGAGTCGGAGAGAAAGAAAGAAACCACCGCCATCTCGCTGTTTTTACCTCTCCATCCCTCCCAGATCAATCAATCCTGTTTAAAATGGGCTGTGTGTGGTGGACTAAAAATGGATGTGGGTACATTGGAGAGGCCTGTAGACTGGTAGAGGTAATACACAGTGGCACCAGGCACAGTAAGACATCAGTTCTGAGGTATTTGGGAGGTTTCCTGTCACTGTGTGAGTGGCCCAGATCTCATTATGAGGTGAAAATAAGCAAAGAGACCTGTTGGGAGAGTTGTGTTGGCAGGAGGCCATACTGGAGAAGTGAGAGAACAGACCCAGACAACAGTCCTGCACAACAACACCCCCTTAACCAGACCCGGAGTGCTGGAGGTGGAGTGAGATATCTGCACTCTGGACTGTGGTGAGACAACTTCAACATGATAAAAAGCATGAGCAGGAGAAGAACAGAGCACTAGAGGAGAGGATCAGTGCTGGAGGAGAGGTTGAGGGGGGTGGCGTGTGACAACCCTCTAGAGAGGTGGCCACCCCCGCAGAGAAGCCAGCAGAACAGCCCACCTCAGCTACCAACAAAAGTCTCGACACCACAGCAGAACAGTCCACACCAGACCCTGACCATAGCACCGACATCACAGCAGAACAGACAAATGAAGAATCCCAAGCCCAGGGGATCTCACCCCCTCTGAACACCTCCCCTGTCAGCCACCCTGAAAGACCTCCTGACAACCCCCCACACCCACTGAGGACATACACAAGACACAGATTGTACTCCTTATGGACTGAAATGGGAAATATATACAAGACAAAACACTTTTTCCTAAGCAAAGTGTGTCTAAACTCTGGTGTCCAAACACCCAGCGCACCCTAGACCTTCTGTCTGAGGACCAACTAGGTTCACCTAGACACATGATAATACACACAGGCACAAATGACCTGAGAACACAGCAGGAAAGGGTGGCCACAGCACTGAAGGGAGTGATTGACAAAGCCTCTCTACTTTCCCCAATGCACAAGTGGTTATCTCCACCCTGCTACCAAGAAAATACTTCCACCCTGCTACCATACAGCGGGTAAATGCAAGTATTTCCCTTGACTGTGCCTCAAAACCAAATGCTTTCCTGGCCCACCACTCCACCCTGGACTTGAACAGCCTCTATGACCAGGTCCACCTATAAAAGGCAGCAGTGCCCACCTTTGTGCCCACCTTTGCCGAGACCTACACATAGAGGACCCATGCCGAGAGGACCTACATCCAGACCACAACACCACCAGCCACATACACACCCCCACCCCAACCAATCAGCACCCCCCCATGTCAACCATGCCTATACCCCATTTAGGCCCCCACAGATCAGACCAAAGGAACTGAGTAATATTAAAAAATGCTATAGATGGAAGGAATGTTGTGTGGAAACCTATCAAAAAAGAATTGGGCAACAACAAATTCAATCCCTTTTAGACAACTTCCTGGACAAAACGTTCCACTGTAATAGTGAAGGTGTAAACCTGGCAGTAGAAAATCTTAACAGTGTATTTGACCTCTCAGCTTCCCTATCAAATCTAAACATTTCAAGCAGAAAACCGAAGAAAATTAACAACAATGACAAATGGTTTGATGAAGAATGCAAAAATCTAAGAAAGAAATTTAGAAACCTGTTCAACCAAAATCATAGAGCCCAGAAAACCTGAGTCTACGCCTTCACTATGGTGAATCACTAAAACAATACAGAAATACACTACGGAAAAAAAAGGAACAGCACGTCAGAAATCAGCTCAATGTAATTGAAGAATCCATAGACTAACCACTTCTGGGAAAATTGGAAAACACTAAACAAACAACAACACGAAGAATTATCTATCCAAAATGGAGATGTATGGGTAAACCACTTCTCCTATCTTTTTGGCTCTATAACAAAGAATAAAGAGCAAAACAATATACAGGATCAAATACAAATCTTAGAATCAACTATTAAAGACTACCAGAACACATTGAATTCTCCAATTACCTTGAATGAACTACAGGATAAAATATAAACTCTTCAACCCAAAAAGGCCTGTGGTGTTGATGGTATCCTCAATGAAATGATCAAATATACAGACAATGAATTCCAATTGGCTATTCTAAAACTCTTTAACATCATCCTTAGCTCTGGCATCTTCCCCAATATTTCGAACCAAGGACTGATCACCCCAATCCACAAAAGTGGAGTCAAATTTAACCCCAATAACTACTGCGTCAACAGCAACCTTGGGAAAATCCTCTGCATTATCATTAACAGCAGACTCGTACATTTCCTCAGTGAAAACAATGAGCTGAGCAAATGTCAAATTGGCTTTTTACCAAATTATCGTACAACAGACTACATTTTCACCCTGCACAGCCTAATTGACAAACAAACCGAAACAGTGACGAAGTCTTCTCATGCTTTGTTGATTTCAAAAAAGTATTCAACTCAATTTGTTATGAGGGTCTGCTATACAAATTGATGGAAAGTGGTGTTGGGGGAAAAAACATACGACATTATAAAATCCATGTACACAAACAACAAGTGTGCAGTTGAAATAAAAACAAAAAACAAAAAACACACACATTTCTTCCCACAGGGCTGTGGGGTGAGACAGGGATGCAGCTTAAGCCCCACCGTCTTCAACATATATATCAACGAATTGGCGAGGGCACTAGAACAGTCTGCAGCATCTGGCCTCACCCTACTAGAATCTGAAGTCAAATGTCTACTGTTTTCTGATGATCTGGTGCTTCTGTCACCAACCAAGGAGCACCTAGATCTTCTGCACAGATTCTGTCAGACCTGGGCCCTGACAGTAAATCTCAGTAAGACCAAAATAATGGTGTTCCAAAAAAGGTCCAGTCTCCTGGACCACAAATACAAATTACATCTAGACACCGTTGCCCTAGAGCACACAAAAAACTATACATACCTTGGCCTAAACATCAGTGTCACAGGTAACTTCCAGGTAGCTGTGAACGATCTGAGAGACAAGGCAAGAAGGGCATTCTATGCCATCAAAAGGAACATAAAATTTGACATACCAATTAGGATCTGGCTAAAAAGACTTGAATCAGTTATAGAACCCATTGCCTTTTATGGTTGTGAGGTCTGGGGTCTGCTCATCAACCAAGAATTCACAAAATGGGACAAACACCAAATGGAGACTCTGCATGCAGAATTCTGCAAAAAATATCCTCCGTGTACAACGTAGAACACCAAATAATGCATGCAGAGCAGTATTAGGCCGATACCTGCTTATTACCAAAATCAAGAAAAGAGCTGTTAAATTTTACAACCACCTAAAAGGAAGCTATTCCCAAACCTTCCATAACAAAGCCATCACCTACAGAGAGATGAACCTGCTCTGCTCACAAACACAAACAGACCCCACAGAGCCCCAGGACAGCAACACAATTAGACCCAACCAAATCACGAGAAAACAAAATGATAATTACTTGATACATTTGAAAGAATTAACAAAAAAACAGAGGAAACTAGAATGCTATTTGACCCTGAACAGAGAGTACACAGAGGCACAATACCTGACTACTGTGACTGACCTAAACTTAAGGCAAGCGTTGACTATGTACAGACTCAGTGAGCATAGCCTTGCTATTGAGAAAGGCTGCTGTAGTCAGACCTGGTTCTCAAGAGAAGACCGGCTATGTGCATACTGCCCACAAAATGAGGTGGAAACTGAGCTGCACTTCCTAACCTCCTGCCAAACGTATGACCATATTAGAGACACATATTTCCCTCAGATTACACAGATCCTCAAATAATTTGAAAATCTACTTGGTGAAATACCACAGTGTGCCATCACAGCAGCAATATTTGTGACCTGTTGCCACAAAAAAAGGGCAACCAGTGAGGAACAAACAAAATTGTAAATACAACCCATATTAATGTTTATTTATTTTCCCTTTTGTACTTTAACCATTTGCACATCGTTACAACACTGTATATATATATATACATAATACGACATTTGAAATGTCTTCATTCTTTTGGAACTTCTGTGAGTGTAATGTTTACTGCTCATTTTTATTGTTTATTTCACTTTTGTATATTATCTACTTCACTTGCTTTGGCAATGTTAACATATGTTTCCCGTGCCTATAAAGCCCCTCGAATTGAATTGAATTGAGATAGATAGAGAGGTAGAGAGATAAGAGAGGGAGCGAGAGAGAAATCTACTGGTCTCCGGACAGGAAAGATTTCCACCAGTGAACAGAGAAAGGCAGTAGATGTCAGCTAGGCAGTCTGACATCCTGCCAGTTACTGAGTATACAGTATATGTCTACAAACATCTACGATCTGCCACCATGGTACACAAAAAAAAAATTGTTCTGGAGAGAGAGGACCGGTTAGGGAATCATACAACTGTAGAACTGCTCCCCCCTTCTCCTGTCTCGCTCCCACTCGCTCTACCACCTCCGATCCCTCCCTCCATGCTATGCGAGCCAATTCTCTGGTGGAAACATTGTAAAAAAGGTAACAGGCATGTTGCCCCCGGCTCTTTTCTCTTTTAATAGGCGTTTAATAGGCGTATTCCTGACAGAGCTAGCTGGAGTTCACCTTGATGTCACATTATAACAGCAGCCAGCACTGGGCTCATGGCTGACGGATGGCTTCCATTCATGGGCACACTCTGTACAACTAAATAAAATCAGGAGGAAGAGGAGGGGGCAGACCTGGGTTCAAATACTATTTGAAATCATTTGTGCTTGATTGAGGTTGCCTGTTGTATTGGAACCAATTAAAACGTCTCAATAGTTCAAACCCTGCCCACCTGGTACTCCAGACAGGCTAAACCTAAACACTCAGTTTTTTTGAAAGATTGCAAATAGTATTTGAACCCAGGTCTGGGAAATCACTTATAGATTTACTGTGAACTCCTTTATTCTCTCGTGTCTATTTTCCTGAGGCAGGGGGTGAGGCAGGGTGTGTGTGGATCTGTGTGTGGGAGACAGGCTGTATGTATGTGGATGGCTCTGTTGTGTTGTCACAGTGAAGATAGACAGGCTCCTCTCTGAGTGGATTTTTGTGTTGCGGGGTCAGGATCCGCTTTGGATGAGTGCTCATGTGTGGCTGAGGGAGTATGTCTTCACTCTCTCTACCACTCCCTCTCTCTTTCGCTATCTCCCGCCTCTCCCTAACTATCTCTAAACCCTCTCCTCTAGGGCTGGGAATTTCTAGGGACCTCACAATACGATATTATCAAGATTAGCTGCCAAGAGGATATGTTTTGGGATTCTCACGATTCTATACAGTATGTGTTGCAATTAGATACTGCCATTTTATTTTGCGATTTGATGTTCCAAACATATTTTTCACGCTATGCCTGCTAAGACGATGGAGAACAAGCTATCTGATGAAAAATATGTTTTAGTGCAGCTCCATCCGATCGATCCCAGATAGCCGTGGTTAAACCAGATTACTGCGGCATCATTTGGAGCTGCAGACACAAAAGGATAGAAAAACAACCAGGATAATAGAATATCAAACTATGTTATTTCCAGGGTCAGGTCTGTCAGGGGACGTCTGACTACACCACCGGTGTTTCTTGTTCAAGCTAAAGGACGTTTATTGTTTATTATTTCCTGTCTGTTGGACAAAGGTGAAGTCAGGACCACTCTACAGTCCCTACAGATTGAGGTTTGTTGTCTTGTGAATCCCACTTCAGACAAACAACTTATAAATGCTTTGTAGAGAATTCATAGTCTTTGTAGGCATAGCATAGATGTCTCATCAATCATTTATAAGCAACGTCATATTACATAAAGGGTCAAACTACATTCCAAATGGGCTTTATTAAAGCTTCATTGTTTCATTTGGTGGGATTGGTGTCTTTTGGTGTCAGTATTGTGATCAGCTGCTTGGTTCTGTGTTGTGGGTCTGTCTGGGTGTGATGTTTGGTGTTGAGGTCTGGATCTATTGCAATTGTAGTTCAGTCATTTAGCAGACTCTCTTATCCAGAGTGACTTGCAGTTAGTGCATTCATCTTAACATAGCTGGGTGAGACAACCACATGTCACAGTCGTAGTAAATGCATTTTCTTCCGCATTAAATAATTTATCAGCAAAGTCAGAGCTAGTAGGAAAAGACGAAAGCAAAAATGGACAGAAGAAGACTGACTGAGATGTCTTATTTAAGACAGTGTTTGAAGAGGTAACATTTCAGATGTTTTTTGGAGAAGATGTGAAGCTGGTTCCACCATTGAGTTTCAAAGTTCAAGTTTTAATGTCACATGGGCAAGTACAGTGAAATGCCAAATGGACTGGGCCGAGTAGGAGCTGACCTCCCATAGGGCTGAGTAGGAGCTGACCTCCCATAGGGCTGAGTAGGAGCTGACCTCCCGTAGGGCCGAGTAGGAGCTGACCTCCCGTAGGGCTGAGTGGGAGCAGACCTCGCGTCGGGCTGAGTGGGAGCTGACCTCCCGTAGGGCTGAGTGGGAGCTGACCTCACGTCGGGCTGAGTGGGAGCTGACCTCCCGTAGGGCTGAGTGGGAGCTGACCTCCCGTAGGGCCGAGTAGGAGCTGACCTCCCGTAGGGCTGAGTGGGAGCTGACCTCCTGTAAGGCTGAGTGGGAGCTGACCTCCCGTCGGGCTGAGTGGGAGCTGACCTCGCGTCGGGCTGAGTGGGAGCTGACCTCCCTTAGGGCTGAGTGGGAGCTGACCTCCCGTAGGGCTGAGTGGGAGCTGACCTCGTGTCGGGCTGAGTGGGAGCTGACCTCGCGTCGGGCTGAGTGGGAGCTGACCTCCCGTAGGGCTGAGTGGGAGCTGACCTCACGTCGGGCTGAGTGGGAGCTGACCTCCCGTAGGGCTGAGTGGGAGCTGACCTCGCATCGGGGTGAGTTTGAGCTGACCTCGCGTCGGGGTGAGTGGGAGCTGACCTCCCGTAAGGCTGAGTGGGAGCTGACCTCCCATCAGGGAGAGACGACTGTCGTGTCTTTACTATCATTAAATGAAGACTTAGTTTTTATCAAAGATTCTCTGTAATTAGTATTACGCGATCAAACTGATTAATCATGTAACTGTAATTAACTGGGAAGTCGGGGCACCAAGGAAAATATGCAGATTACAAAGTTATCATTTCCTAAAATAACTTTTCAGATATTTTCATATCTTATCAATAGTCTTCTGATTAATTAATTATTTACTTTACCTCACTTTAGTCTCATTCCAAACGTTGTAAATTGTTGGTTATCTGCACGAACCCAGTCTTCACTATGAGTCATCCATACATAAATTGTTTTAAATAATTTATTTATTAACTACTAAGTAATTCACAGAAATGCATAAACAAAACAAACAAAGTAAATATGGTTACAAGAAATGATAGGAGAATGTGCCCTAGTGGGCTAAACCGGTATGGCGGCTTGTTAGACAAAAGGGAAGTGGGGGTCGACTAAGAAGTCACTACAGAGTTAATAATTATAACAATTGAAATGCTAATCCTTTACACATGAACGCTCACTCATTCGGGAATAATTGCAATCAATATATATATTTACGCTCAGTGTGTCGTCTTGATTGCTGTTGAAAAGTTTGTTTCTTTTGTAGATTGCTCTTCTCTCTCTCTCTCTGTCGTGGTTATAGTGGATAGTTCAGAGAGACATTCATTCATGTTGTTGTAGAATGGGTGTTTCGGCGGTTGTCGTTCTTCGCATTCAATGATACCAAATTCCTAGCTGCAGACTAGTAATTCATATCAAAGACTTGTTCTTATTCTGTCGGTATCGATAGTCTAAGAGTTTAACCACGTGGTATGGTTAAAAGATTCAGCAATGGTCTGCAACCTTTGTCCTGTGATTGAGAGAAACATGGTCTACTTGAGGAATTCTCAAGATTGGGGTTTTATTCGCAAATGCAGAAAAGGGGCTGTCCCAGGATACCTGACCCCAACTGGGTTCATGGACGGTCCTCTGATTTAGTTAAACTCAAAATGGAATTGGAGTTTCCTTCATTAAACAGTCCAAAATCACATTACACAATTTTACAAACAGTATCATACTCACTCATTCATCTTATGCAACAATTAGATTTAAACCTCATATCTGAGGCTATTATATAAACAGCGTTATGGTAATGTGGCCGCACCGTCTCCCATGAGTTTCCCCAAGTTGTAACAAACGGACCAGTTCGTAGCTGGATTCTTCACCGATCTTTTATACTTTCTCCGGAACATGAAATTTGTTCGTACTTCAAGTTCTGTGAGGTGCAAGAAATTCCTTTGTTCTCTATGAAAATTCACTCTGCCTCTTATACTATGTCCATGAGGAGATAATCTCTTTCAGGAATTTACGACCTCACTGACCACAGCAGCCTGGTTGAAGGAGCAGAGAGAGCAGGGAGAGGGGGATGGTGTACCCAAAGAGGGCAACGTCATGACACGACCAAGAGACCAAAGGCGGCAGAACGGAGTGCTCAGGTTGGGGTGTAGGGTTTGAGCATAGCCTGAAGGTAGGGAGGGGCAGTTCTCCTTGCTGCGCCGTATGGGTGGGTGTTGTAGTTTTCAGTGAGAGGTCACACTTTGCAGTGATTGACCTGAAGCACAGACCTCTCCTTTCCAACCTCTCCTCTCCTTTATGAATTACTATTTACTGATGTCTTTCTCCTTTCACCCTGTTCCCTTCCCTCCCTCCCCCTGTTCCCTTCCCTACGTTCCTCCCTCCCTCATCCTCTTCTTCTCTCTCGTCCTCTTCTCTCCGCTACCCTCCAGGGTCTATTTGAGAATACACTATGCAGGTGTCAGGCAGGCGATCCGAAGCCGTCCATTCTCTAATCTAATGGAGTTACAGCCTTGCCTTCTTTGACCCTTAAAGTGTTTGCGGTGGCAGGCAGGGCCATGTGTGGCAGGGCTGGCCTGGCTGCTGGCCTGGCTGCTGGCCTGGCTGCTGGCGGCGGCATGAGTGTGACATTCTCTCCTTCTCTCCTCCTAGTACTCAGCTGTCTGTTTGATCGCCCCACCACACGGCAGATCTAATTTCAGAGTGAAAAGCTGGGTTCGACAAAGAGGGACCTTGAGTGCGGACGACTGATTGATTTGCGAGAGGGAGGGAGTGGGATGAAGGGGGGAGAACGGGATGTGGAGGTACGGTTTGTCTGTCTGTGTAAACACATCTTTTAATCTAAAGCTACTGCGTAGCGCAGGGCCAAGCGTCAGGGCCAGAGCCATTCCCTTCACAGACTAACTAACTGGCCATGGCCTGAGGTTCTATAGAACCAGAGCCATTCCCTTCACAGACTAACTAACTGGCCATGGCCTGAGGTTCTATAGAACCAGAGTCATTCCCTTCACAGACTAACTAACTGGCCATGGCCTGAGGTTCTATAGAACCAGAGCCATTCCCTTCACAGACTAACTAACTGGCCTGAGATTCTATAGAACCAGAGCCATTCTCTTCACTGACTAACTAACTGGCCTGAGGTTCTATAGAACCAGAGCCATTCCCTTCACAGACTAACTAACTGGCCTGAGGTTTTATAGAACCAGAGCCATTCTTTTCACAGACTAACTAACTGGCCATGGCCTGAGGTTCTATAGAAACAGAGCCATACCATTCACAGACTAACTAACTGGCTTGAGGATCTATAGAACCAGAGCCATTCTCTTCACAGACTAACTAACTGGCCTGAGGTTCTATAGAACCAGCCAGGGTCTCTCTTATTTTCAACAGAGTAGATAACTAAAGTCTAATGGGATGGATGGATGCACGGTCTGATTCTCAGTGCTGTTTTCCTGTCTTCTCTTCTCTGGTTGTCCCTCTCTTCTGCTGGAGGGACAGGAGGGCTGATGGGTACTCTTCATTTTGGTTCAGGCCTAGGCTTGAAGTGAGTGGTTGTGACATGCTGTGCCCCACACTAGCAGTATAACGAGAATATAACGGTTTCTCTACAGCTTGTTTTAATGCGTTAATGTTTTAATGCTTTCCTCCATTATCAATCTCTCCCTCTATCACCACCTCTCTCTCTCTCTCTCCCTCTCTCTCTCTCTCTCTCTCTTTCTCTCTCTCTCGCTCTTTCTCTCTCTCTCTCTCTCCCTCTCTCTCTCTCTCTCTCTCTCTCTCTCTCTCTCTCTCTCTCTCTCTCTCCCGTTATTACTACCCCTCTCACTCTTTCTCCATGGCTCTCCCCCTCTCTCTCTGCCTCTTCAGCTCACACTCAGCACTCTTCAGCTCCCCCTCACTTTTAACATTCTCTCTCTCTCTCTCTCTCTTTTTAAACTGATTTGGGATGCAGATTGACTAAATAATAAATAAAGTTATATGAGAGAGAGGGGGGGGGGGGGGGAGAGAGAGAGGGGGAGAGAAAGAGAGAGCGAGAGAGAGAGGGAGAGAGAGAGGATAAAGAGGAGACGGATGGTATGGAGAAAAGTCAGAGAGATGGAGGGAGAGAGAGGAAGGGAGGATCATTATTTATTCCTTTGGTTGATGACAGCTGTGGGAATTCAGAAATAAAGCCTATTGAGAGCCTACACACACACACACACACACACACACACACATACACACACACACACACACACACACACACACACACACACACACACACACACACACGCCTGTGTTCTGTTCCTCCTCACAGCAGTATAGTAAAACACCTGCAAAGAGTTTCACCGCCGCACAGACAACTAGAGCTCAGGGAATCAAGCTGTTTCATTTAGAGAAGAGGGAGGGGTGGAGGGGGAGAGAGGACTGATAAAAGCTCTTTATGGAACCATTCATTCTATAGAAATCAACCAATCCTTTCAGCTGGTCATGTGATGAGTAACCATGAGAGTTAACCAGAGCTGATGCCTAGACCCTACATAACTTTAGCTCAGAGGGTTAATTACGATATTTAGGAATGCAGGCAGTATGAGTTTGATTCCCTAGTCAGTGTCCTGGAATGGAGGAGGGTTAGTGGAAGATATTGCCACAGGCAGCAGGAAATTAGCAGCGCTCGCTCACAGTTGTTAAAGCGTAATAAAGGATCATCTGAGTGAGAACCCCGTGTCCAGGCCTCCATCTGTCACCTGCTAACACCACTTTACCAACGTGCAGACAGAGCTATATCCCTGCCTCTCTTTTTCTCTACTTTCTTCATCTCTTGGTCTCTTTCTCTCTTTTTTTCTCTTATTCCCGCCCTCTCCATCTTTCTCTCTGTCTCTCTCACTCTCTCACTACCTCTCTTTCTCTCTCTCTCCTCTCCTTCTCTTGTGGTCTCCCTCCACTCCCTCCCTATATCTCTCTGTCTGTTTTAAGGAGGTGTGATGGAGACACAGACAGCAGCCTTGAGTCCATGCAGCTCAGTCAGTCAGCCAGCCAGTCATTCAGTCAGTCAGTCTCATACCAGATTGATATTCTCTTCAGGTTTCAGATGGGCCACACTGATGAAAAGCAACCAATGTCCATCATTCTTTGAAAGTGCTCCTCTTTTAATATCGCAAACTGAAAAACTAAAACTGTGCTTGTGGTGAGGAAAACATATTAGTCATACATAGCTGGTGCTATCACTGTACTGTAGCCAGCTACACAAATGAGATAGTCATCTAGGTCATTTGTGAGGGAGGCGTTTGAGTGCTTATGATCCTAGAGTAGCATTTCAACTGATAGAACTGCTTTGCTTTCACAGCATTGTCACATCTATGACGTTGCTGCTAACCGCTGGTTATGGATGTTTCTATGTATGCTGTAACAGTCACATGAAGGCTTTATAGTGAGCAATGCTTCTTCAGCTCTCCTTAATGTAAGTTAGTTACTGGGCCCATATCTCACCAGGCCCCTTGTCTTTCATAGGGGAGAGAGAAATGAGAAAACATTTTATTTTTGGAGAGACAATAAATCTGTGAAATGGAAAAACTGAATCCATGAAAAAATGTAATGACTTGAGAGAGTCTGTGAGCGTCTGTCTGTTAACTTCTGTCTTTTATAGATATGTTTGTGTGATTCTTCTGGCCAAAGCCAGAGGTGTAAAAACTAAGACGTGTTGCTTTTCTGTTTAAAAAAAACTCTGTTAATTACAGCATTTGCTTTCTAGACAGGGGTGGAAGAGAACATATTATTTCCAATACAGAATACTTGAAGTGGTGGTTATGTTTGCTGCTGTTTTTCAACAGTAAGTAGCAACAAACTGGTGCAATAGCCAATTACTCCAGCTCTAGCCATGAGAAATTAGCAACAATAGAATCAATGCCATATTGAATGTAGATTTGACCCTGTTCTATTTTTGACTAGACACACACACACACACACACACACACACACACACACACACACACACACACACGCACTCACACACACACACGCACTCACACACACACACACGCACTCTCACACACACGCACACGCACACACGCACGCCCTCTCTCATTCTTAGTTACCAGGAGGAAGAGGATGGTAGAGGGGCAGTGGTGGTGAATATTGATGCTGCTGGTATTGATTGAGGACCTGTAGGGTTTGCCTTCATGTCTGTGTGTATGTGTGTGTAGGGATTGTCTTTATTTATTCATCCTGCCTCCTGCCTGCTGCATCCATCCTGGCTGTCTTTCCAGGAGCCTTTATGGGGCATCCAGTCTGAGGCTGGCTGCCTGGCTGCACATTATGAGGGCAGTATAGAAGGCCCATTAAAATGACTGGGCAAACACACTGTTTTCTGCTCTGATACTCAACACAGGTCAATCATGGATTCCAGACCTGGTGTGTGTCCCAAATCGCACCCTTTTCCCTATATAGTGCATTACTTTTGACCAGGGTCCATACGGCTTTGGTCAAAGTAGTGCACTATATAGGGAATAGGGTGCCATTTTGGATGCATCCCGAAGCTGTGGACTGTGCACACAAGGCCAGAGAGAGAGAGATTGACAGCTTACATATTCAACATTACGCTATAGTATCTCACTGTATTACCTAATGCTGTTAGAACTGTGGTATTACCTGGAACACAGAGACATGTGATGTATGTAATCTACCTCAAACTTAATGCTGAATGAAGTTGGAAAATTAGCCTAGTTCTTGGCAGTCCCTGCATCTAAGAGAGTTCTGTGAATTTGATCAGGTGACTTTAGGGCTGTTTACTGCAGTCAGATTTCAGGTGTGTGAGAGATACCAGTGGTAATGCTAAATTGGTTTCTTTGCTCTGATAGCTAGCAGGTCTATGAGAGGGTTGTGGTGGATACTGTGTTGTGGCCCGTGGGTTGGAAAAGCACTGGATAGTAGCGTTGTGTAACCACAGCGTTCAGCATTAAGTGCCACTTATTCAGATTACTGCACTGCTCAGATAGAATCACCTGTTTTCACAACACTGAGTGGAGAGAGTGCCTGGCTTTCTCTCTCTTTTTCTGCCTGGGTTTATACTGATGATTATTCTGATGTAGAAGTTATGATGTAGATTCGTTTTGACCTCATCGATCATCAGATCCTGACCTGTACATGTGCTGCATGTATACCTGCTGGTCTGTATCTCTCCAGAAACCTGCCCTAAGGGCAGATGTCCCCTCCTCTACCTCACAGCTGTTCTGCATTGCCACCATGCTGTCACTGTCACAAGGTCTTACTCACCTGCCTCACCCATCTGACTGGTCCCTCCCCCCTTCAGGCTCCAGTACTGGAGGGGCACCCACCCAGTGCCAATACCCACCCAGTGCCAATAACCCTCCTCTTCACTGGCTACTCCTAGACAAATCCCCTGACCTGTCTCTCCCTCCCTCTGTCCTGTGGTAAAGATTGGAGGGATTGGGCTCTGTCAACTATCACTGGTTGTGAGGGTGGGAGGCCAGTATACCCTCTGGGCCCTATAGCGTTGACAGGAGGCAGGACACTACTCTCTCCCAGCCTGGATAGGATATAACCTCATGACTACTGGATATATACACATGTATTTCTCTACTGCTACTGTCCTGCTATTGTTGTTATGTCTGTTGTGATTGGCTGGATGACACCTGGTCCGCCCCAGAATCAATTAAAGCAATACTCCAGATGTTGACAGGCGAGAGGGAAGGCTAATGAGTATGACAAGTTAATCATTATGAGGGTAGATGCTTCCTGTGTGTGTGTGTGTGTGTGTGTGTGTGTGTGTGTGTGTGTGTGTGTGTGTGTGTGTGTGTGTGTGTGTGTGTGTGTGTGTGTGTGTGTGTGTGTGTGTGTGTGTGTGTGTGTGTGTGTGTGTAATGTGTGTGTGTGTGTGTGTGTGTGTGTGTGTGTGTGTGTGTGTGTGTGTGTGTGTGTGTGTGTGAACTCAGACGGCCCGGCCCATTTGTGTGGAGCTGAATGTGTGTGTATGAAGTGTGTAACAGTTATTCACACCTTCAGACCACGACTTGAAAGCAAGCTCAGAACCTGGCATCAAAGCCCCAATGGTCATGAGACCAAAGAAGGGTTCTCCCTTCCTCTCGTACTTCTTCTTAGCTTTCTTTCTTGCTTGCGTTCTCTGTTTCTAACTCTCTCTCACACACATCACACACGCTAGCTCACACAGGTGCACGTAAGTTCGCACACACACACACACACACACACACACACACACACACACACACACACACACACACACACACACACACACACACACACACACACACACACACACTACACACACACACACACACACACACACACACACACAGACACACACACACCTCAGCCCTGTCTCTCTCACTCTACTGCAGTCATGTTGATATTACCCGCAGGCTTGGGTTGTTCATGTTCTGTAACCTTCCTCTGGCTGGAGAACAAGAAAATATGTTGAATTGGCAATAAAATGGTCCAGAAGTGTAATTACTTCCTGAATGATTATAATTGCATGTTGTCGATGACATTGTCTCTCTGACTCCCCCTCAGGGCTCTGTCTAGAAACACCTGAAAGGGGAACTTCTATATTTCCTCTGTATGTTAAACACAACTGACAGTTAACTTCTTCAAGTATTGACAAAATGTAAATCTGTCACACTGGCACAAAGATTCTGACAAGATTGGTTAAATTATTCAGTTAGCTTATTGGATTTCTCCTTCAGTCAGCGTGGGCTGGTAGTACTGGGATGAGTAAGAACTCTCTGTCTTCTTCCCCTGACTGGGCCTCCTGGGATCTGAACCTATAACCTTTTGGTCTGGTGACTGACACAGTGGCTGTACTGGTCTGCTACCTGTCTGTTATGTCAACATAGCAACATGGGATGGATGGATATGAACTCTGGGATATTAGGTCTAGGCCACAGGGGATCTGTTCTTATAACATTCTGGTCTTGTGACTGACACAGTAGCTCTGATTCAACGTCAACACAGCAACACGTGAATGATGGATGTGAACTATGGGACATAGGAAGAGGGGTATACAACTGGGATGTACCTATACTTGTGAGCCTACTTTAAACTGATTTGGGATGCAGAATGGCTAAATAATAAATACAGTTGTGAGAGTGAGAGAGAGAGCGAGAGAGAGAGAGGGGGGGGGGGGGGGAGAGAGAGAGAGAGATTTCTCTATTTACTCCTGTGTCTTTTACAATTACTGTACATGCATGTGTGTTTTTCTTGTGTACAAGATACTTCCCATATATGAAACCCAGTGAAAACCCAGAGAGGAACATTTGAGACAGAAACCTCCGCTGGCCTCAAAAGCCCAGCGGTAAAATCCACTCAGAAGCGAACATGTTCTCTTGGTTATGAAAAATGGAAGACAATTACATTCACCAGCCCACCTTCCCTCCAGCCATCCCTCCATCCCTCCTTCCCCCAACCCCACCCACACTACAGTACAGAGACATGACTGACTCTATTCTCAGTCTATTTCAATTTGGAGGGAAATTGGTTCCTTGTTGAATTATTAATCCACGGCACTGATTCTAAATCCAGTTTTTGAATCTACTCCATATTAAAAATGCATCGTGGGACATGGTGGATTTGAATATGGTGGAGTCTGGAGACATGACATGGCCAAGTATCCCATCAGCCATTCCTGTTTAGCGGTAGGGAGGGAGACTGGCACAGGCCTTGTGGGGAAGTAGTTGTGGTGGCTGTGAGTGTGTATAAATAATATTCTGAGGTTTAAAAATAGGAAACATACTTTTTATTTTCATCAAAGCATAATTCACCAAAAGAGCAGACCTGGAGTCTTTTCTATGATGTGTCGTAAATTATTTTGTCAAAATCATATTTTTAGTACCGTTTTGGTATACAGTTGAAGTCTGACGTTTACATACACCTTAGCCAACTACATTTAAACTCAGTTTTTCACAATTCCTGACATTTAATCCTAGTAATTCCCTGTCTTAATTCCCTATTTTAAGTCAGTTAGGATCACCACTTTATTTTAAGAATGTGAAATAATAGTAGAGAATTATTTATTTCAGCTTTTATTTATTTCATCACATTCCCATTGGGTCAGAGGTTTACATACACTCAATTAGTATTTGGAAGCATTGCCTTTTAAATTGTTTAACTTGGGTCAAACATTTCGGGTAGCCTTCCACAAGCTTCCCACAATAAGTTGGGTGAATTTTGGCCCATTCCTCCTGACAGAGCTGGTGTAACTGAGTCAGGTTTGTAGGATTGTTGCTCGCACACGCTTTTTCAGTTCTTCCCTCAAATCTTCTTTGTGATGGCCACTCCAATACCTTGACTTTGTTGTCCTTGACTTTGGAAGAATGCTTTGGGTCATTGTCCATTTGGAAGACCCATTTGCATCCAAGCTTTAACTTCCTGACTGATGTCTTGAGATGTTGCTATGGGGTACCAGGGGTGGCAGGGTAGCCTAGTGGCTAGAGCGTTGGGCTAGTAACTGAAAGGTTTCATGTTCAAATCCCCGAGCTGACAAAGTACAAATCTGTCGTTCTGCCCCTGAGCAGGCAGTTAACCCACTGTTCCTAGGCCGTCATTGAAAATAAGAATTTGTTCTTAACTGACTTAGCTGGTTAGATAAAGGTACATTTGAATATCCACATAATTTTCCTCCCTAATGATGCCATCTATTTTGTTAAGTGCACCAGTCCCTCCTGCAGCAAAGCACCCCCAGAACATGATGCTGCCAATCCCGTGCTTCACGGTTGGGATGGTGTTCTTCGGCTGGCAAGCCTCCCCCTTTGTCCTCCAAACATTATGATGGTCATTATGGCCAAACAATTCTATATTTATTTAATCAGACCAGAGGACATTTCTCCAAAAAGTATGATCTTTGTCCCCATGTGCAGTTGTAAACTACAGTCTGGCTTTTTTATGGTGGCTTTGGAGCAGTGGCTTCGGCCTTTTAGGTGATGTCGAAATAGGATTAGTTTTACTGTGGATATAGTTACTTTTGTACCGGTTTCCTCCAGCATCTTCACAAGGTCCTTTGCTGTTGTTCTGGGATTGATGACTTTGTGGTACAATGGTGTTTATACTTAAGTACTATTGTTTGTACAGATGAACGTGGTACCTTCAGGTGTTTGGAAATTGCTCCCAAGGATGAACCAGACTTTTGGAGGTCTACTATTTTTTTCTGAGGTCTTGGCTGATTTCTTTTGATTTTCCCATGATGTCAAGTAAAGAGGCACTGAGTTTGAAGGTAGGCCTTGAAATACATCGACAGCTACACCTCCAATTGACTCAAATTATGTCAATTAGCCTATCAGAAACTTCTAAAGCCATGACATCATTTTCTGGAATTTTCCAAGCTGTTTAAAGGCACAGTCAATTTAGTGTATGTAAACTTCTGACCCACTGGAATTGTGATACAGTGAAATATTTGTGAAATAATCTGTCTGTAAAAAATAGTTGTAAAAATTACTTGTGTCATGCACAAAGTGGATGGCCTAACCGACTTGCCAAACTATAGTTTGTTAACAATACATTTGTGGAGTGGTTGAAAAACAAGTTTTAATGACACCAACTTAAGTGTATGTAAACTTCCGACTTCAACTGTAGGTACTGCTACACTGAGAGTAAAGAGAGAGAGTGGATTAGAGAGAGGAGAGGAAAGGTGAGTGGAGGGCTGGCTGCTTTTTTTGTGTTATGTCCACAGGCACCTGGCCCTGTCGTTCTCCTACAGTATCTGTCCTCGACTCATCAGAGCAGCACTGCTCCCCTTCTTCTCTCTCTCTCTCTCTCTCCCTCTCTCTCTCCCTCTCTCTCTCTCTCTCTCTCCCTTCTTCTCTCTCTCTCTCTCTCTCTCTCTCTCTCTCTCTCCCTCTCTCTCTGTCGATATGTCTCTCTCTCCCTCTCTCTCTCTCTCCCTCCCTCTCTATATGTCTCTCTCTCCCTCTCTATATGTCTCTCTCTCTCTCTCTCTCTCTTCCTCTCTATATGTCTCTCTCTCCCTCTCTATATGTCTCTCTCTCCCTCTCTATATGTCTCTCTCTCCCTCTCTATATGTCTCTCTCTCCCTCTCTATATGTCTCTCTCTCCCTCTCTCTTTCTCCCTCTCTGTCTCTCTCTCCCTCTCTCTTTCTCTCCCTCTCTCTCTCTCTCCCTCTCTCTCTCCCTCTCTAGCTGTCTCTCTCCCTCTCTCTATCTCTCTCCCCCTCTTTCTCCTCCCTCTCTCTCTCTGTCTCTCTCTCTCTCCCCCTGTCTCTCTATCTTTCTTTCTCTCTCTCTCTCTCTCTCTCTCTCTCTCTCTCTCTCCCTCTCTATCTGTCTCTCCCTCTCTCTCCCCCTAACTCTCTCTCTGTCTCTCTCTATCTGTCTCTCTCTATCTGTCTCTCCCTTTCTCTCCCCCCCCTCTCTCCCCTCCCTATCTCTCTCTCTATATGTCTCTCTCTCTCTCTCTCTCTTTCTCTCTTTCTCCCCCCAAATGGAATTGCTGAGCCCTCAGGCTTAACTCGCTCTGATTAAAGTAAACGTTTATATTCCAGTATGATTCACAGAGAGCGTTTTCTATAGTGCTATAACACAGTATTATTCAGCCAAGGCTCCCACTGCCTGCTCCCACTGCACTACACATAGCTAAAACAGTGTTGCTTCATCTTCACACACATGCTCCTCTTAGATGGTCTGTGTGTCTCTTTAGCTGTGACTGGTTTATGTGTCTATAGAATGTGTTGTTTTCTTTGTGTGTGTGCATGTGTGCTTGTGTGCATGTGTGCATGTTATGGTGTGTGTGGGTGAGGTTTTCTACCCAGGCAGGTGTTGTGGTGTATGTGGGTGAGGTTTTCTACTCAGGCAGGTGTTGTGGTGTGTGTGGGTGAGGTGTTCTACTCAGGCAGGTGTTGTGGTGTGTTTGGGTGAGGTTTTCTACTCAGGCAGGTGTTGTGGTGTGTGTGGGTGAGGTGAGGTGATCAACCCTGGCAGGGGTTGTGCTGTGTGGTTGAGGTTTTCTACTCAGGAAGGTGTTGTGGTGTGTGTGGGTGAGGTGAGGTGATCAACCCTGGCAGAGGTTGTGGTGTGTGGGTGAGGGTGATATTCTCTACCCAGGCAGGGGTTGTGGTGTGTGGGTGAGGGTGATGATTCTCTACCCAGGCAGGGGTTGTGGTGTGTGGGTGAGGGTGATGTTTCTCTACCCAGGCAGGGGTTGTGGTGTGTGGGTGAGGGTGAGGGTGATGTTTCTCTACCCAGGCAGAGGTTGTGGTGTGTGGGTGAGGGTGATATTCTCTACCCAGGCAGGGGTTGTGGTGTGTGGGTGAGGGTGATGTTTCTCTACCCAGGCAGGAGTTGTGGTGTGTGGGTGAGGGTGATGTTTCTCTACCCAGGCAGGGGTTGTGGTGTGTGGGTGAGGGTGATGTTCTCTAACCAGGCAGGGGTGGTGGTATGTGGGTGAGGGTGAGGGTGATGTTCTCTACCCAGGCAGGGGTTTGGTTGTGGTGTGTGTGGGTGTCTTGATGGGCCCCACATTATGGGTTTATAGGACTATGTGAGATTTATGACATTACAGTATTGTATGGGGAGACCAATATAATTAAAATGAACAAGTTTCACTTATGAACATCTACACTTGACTTAATCCTTAGTGTGTGTGTGTGTGTGTGTGTGCGCGTTTAGTGTGTGTGAGTGTGTGTGTGCGTGCGTGCGAGCCTGTGTGTGTGCGTTTGGTATGTGTGTGTATGTGTGTGTTCGTGTGTGTGTTTGGTGTGCGTGCGTGCGTGCGTGCCTGTGTTTGAGTGTGTGTGTGCGTTTGGTGTGTGTGCGTGTGTGTGAGCGTCTGTGTGTGAGTGTGTGTGTTTTCTGTGCTCTGATGTTGATCTCAGTCCTCCAGAGTGTTCAGTTTAATAAGAGGCAGCAGTACTGCTGTGAGCTGGTGAATTAGCCCCTGTAATGTGACTGTTAAATGCATTTCCTCCCGTACCCTCCAACACCCTGACACCATTAACAGAGCAGCCCCCACACATGAACAAAGCCACACACACACACACACACACACACACACACACACACACACACACACACACACACACACACACACACACACACACACACACACACACACACACACACACACACACACACACACACACACACACATTAACACAGACAGACACCTCCCTAAGCACAGCACAGTAGCAGAGCTCCCATCACCTATCCCCAGTACACCGTCTTTGTCTCTGAGCTAACTGCAGCCAGAGATATAAAGCCCTCTCAAACAGAGCAATTTTCTCCTAACGCATAGGACTGTTTGAATAAATAAGCTACATTATGCATCAAAGAGAAAGTGATTACCCGCTTTTAAAAAGCCTTCACTAATATTTATAGAGACTTTTCTGACACCACTTATTTTCACAGGCCTTTTAGTTATTCTGTGTAGAGTTGCTATTATTTCATATTTTCCTACTAGCAGACCTCCCAGGCTCTCTCTCTGTGGCTGAGCCAGACTGTTATGTTCAAACATGAAAACACTCACACATAAATACTTTTTTGATCACTTATTGAATTCGGCTTTCATTGTGTGTTTTACGTTTTAATCAAATTCTAGTTTAATGATGCATGGGGGATCAACAGAACTGTCTCTCTCTGTACAAAGCTCTGTAGGACAGGTAACATGTGACCCACTGTGTATTTCTGGAAATAACCAGAATTTGTGGAACCATAACAGTTTTGAAAAATATTACAGGACAACAACCTCTCTCTCAAAGTGAGCAAGACGAAGGAGATGATCGTGGACTACAGGAAAAGGAGGGCCGAACATGCCCTCATTCACATTAACGGGGCTGTAGTGGAGCGGGTCGAGAGTTTCAAGTTCCTCGGTGTCCACATCACCAACAAACTATTGTCGTGTCTTTGGCATCATTAAAGTGAAGACTGTTATTTTATCAAATCAATTCTCTGTAATTATTATGACGTGATTAAACAAATCATGTAAATGTAATTAACTAGGAAGTCGGGGCACCAAGGAAAATCTTCAGATTAATATTTAAATATTATTATTTAGATATTTAAATATCTGATCAATTAGTCTTCTAATTAATGAATTATTCTTTACCTCACGTTAGTCTCATTCCAAACGTCGTAAATTGTTGGTTATCTGCACGAACCCAGCCTTTACTATGAATCATCCCTACAATTTTCTTCATAATTTATTTACTAACTAACTAAATAATCACAGAAATTAATAAACAAACAAACAGTAGATATGTTACTAACATATGATAGGGGAGGTTCCCTAGTGGGCTAAGCCGATATGACGGCTTGGTGGACAAAGGAAAGTGGGTGTGGACTGAGAAGGGCGGGAAAGACAAAAGGGAAGTGGGTGTGGACTGAGAAGGGCGGGAAAGACAAAAGGAATCACTACACAGTTGATAATTATATTAATTGAAATGCTAATCCTTTGCACATGAACGCTCACTCATTCGGAATCATTTCAATCAATATATATATATATTTACGCTCAGCGTGTCATGATCTCTGTTGGAATCGTTCGTCTTTCTGTTGGAAAGTTCATCCAAGCGTCTCTCTGCTTCCCTGGAGTCTTTCGTGGTTAGAATGCATACTTCAGAGTACCATTCAGAAATGTTCTTATTGTCACGCTCTGACCTTCAATATCTCTGTCTTCTTTATATTTTGGTTAGGTCAGGGTGTGACGAGGGTGGGTATGCCCATTTTTGTATTGTCTAGGGGTTTTGTATGTCTAGGGGTTTTGTAGGTCTAGGTATTTATATGTCTATGGTGGCCTGATATGGTTCCCAATCAGAGGCAGCTGTTTATCGCTGTCTCTGATTGGGGATTATATTTAGGTGGCCATATTCCATTTTGTGTTTGTGGGGTCTTGTTCTATGTTTAGTTGCCTGTCTGCACTACTCATTAGCGTCACAGTTTGTTTTGTTGAGTGTTCATTCGTAAATAAAGAAGAATGTACGCATACAACGCTGCACCTTGGTCTCCTCCTTACAACGAACGTGACACTTAAAGAATAGGTGTTTCGGCGGTTGTTGAGCTTCGCATGTCAGGTTGACATCATTTCTAGCTGCAGACTAGTAATTAGTCCCCACAGCAATGTTTCAACATCTACTGGGAGGCCTTACCAGAAGAATGGAGGCAGTTATAGCAGTAAAGGGCGGACCAACTCCATATTAATGCCCATGATTTTGGTGGTGTCCACATACATTTGGTCATGTAGTGTACTAAAACACAGATTAGACTCTAAGTGCTTAAGGAGATGGCTGGTTGTAAATGATCTAGTAGTCCCAGACAATATCTCTGTTCCCCATGGTGCTGAACGGTTCCAAGTAGTGTTGTGTTGGTACAAGCAGTGGATCCATGTTCCTGGAGGCTGTAAGGATACAGTGATGATGATACAGCACTATGAGAGATGAAGTAATGTAGGAATCTGCTGGGATGAATCCCCTCAAGTCATCCAAGGGGAGAGTTGTACTCTACCTTCCTCTTCTCTCACACAGCCTTGATACAGTTTGAAATGTATTTTAATCTATTAGCTGGTCCTTAATGGATCTCATGGTTCATCATACCTGCAGACATGTTCACTAGACCCTGGAGGGGAGGGGAGAGAGGGAGGGAGGAGAGGGAGGGGAGGGGGGAGGAGGGAGGAGAGGGAGGGAGGGGAGGAAGAGAGCAGAGATCGCCGTGGTAACAGCCAGAGATCTGAGACACATCACCTTCAAATTATTCTATTACCCAGAATCCCACTGTACTTATTCACCGTACCATAGCCTGAAACCACAACAGCAGTGTCACCTTAACAGCATTAATATACACACTACATTGAATTACAGAGAAAATAGCATCTGACAAATGGTGCTGGGGTGACTGAGGGAGCAGGAGCAAGATCACACATGCCCAGTAGGCCTGTCTAAAACACATAGAAAATACCATTGGGGATTCATCTCAGTTAGGCAGCTATCAGTTTCTATACATGTGGCACATCTGGTGTACTCAGCTGCAGTGTGTGTGTGTAGGTAAGGGGTTAAACGTGTCACTACTAGTCTGTCCCGGTCAGGGAATCACATGGGACATGCTCATTACGGAGACAGCTATCCTGTTCGTTCCACCACATCCATCACCCTTTGTTTCGTCTCAAAGATTCATAGGCTGCCTCCCAAATATGCACACTATACCATATATAGTGTACTACTTTTCACTAGAGGCCCTATTCCCTATAGAGTGGGCTATAGTCATAGTAGTGCACTATAAAGGGAATAGGGAGTCATTTGGGAGGCAAACCTTCGAACCTTCTGGATTCTTCCTTCCAGGAGACAAGCTCGGCCCTGCCCACCTCTCTGTTCTATTTGATAAAGGCTCCGCCGTTGTCATGGAGCCCACCTGGCTGTGACCTTGTGGCTGAGCTGAGATCAGTAGTCAAAAAGCACCGACATGGACGATTCGCTTGCTCAGCCCGGCCTAGGAAGCCAATAGGGACACAAAGTCTAAAAAAAAACAGATAGTTCCTCCTCGGCCCAATGAGAATGCTGCTGCCTGCATGGAGACATGATGGTGTTATTATTGTTGAATCATACACACACTATCACACACACTATCACACATGCAAACACACACACACACACACACACACACACTTTGGCCAGGTTCACTAGCAGTGTGTCCCTGAGAACAGCCGGAGACAAATTATACTTCTGTTGGGAGATTTGTTTTAAAAAGTCAAGCTTCCCATTTTCCTGTGTTACCAATATGCTGACTGCACTGAGCTCTCTCCACTATCTCAGCAATCTCAGCTTGACATTAGAATTCAGCACACACTTGACGCTTCTGTTTTCTCCTTCCAGAAAATAGAATTTCTGTCAATTTGATTTGCTCCCCTTTTGTTTTCTCATTATCTATAATACGTGTTCTGCAGCTGTTTCCGTTCAAACACACCGTCTACAATTTCATAAAGGAAGTGGAAAATGCTCATTCTAGATTCGTTACCAAAGCCATACCTCATATCTTTACAAAAAAAGACTCCACATGTTAATTTTCCCCTTCACCTTTCAAAATATTCAAATTAATGAGTAGGGTCCTGGCCGCAATTCACCCGAAAATGAATTCTGAACAAGATGACAAATGTGCTGGGAATAATTCCCTAGAGGATAGAGAAGAGGAGGAGGAGAGTAATGAGGAGAAGGAGAAGGAGAGGAAGGGAGGAGGAGAGGAAGGAGGAGAGGGAGGAGGAGAGGAAGGAGGAGAGGGAGGAGGAGAGGAAGGAGGAGCGGAAGAAGGAGAGGAGGAGGAGAGGAAGGAGGAGAGGAAGGAGGAGAGGAGGAGGAGAGGAGGATGAGAGGGAGGAGGAGAGGATGGAGGAGAGGAAGGAGGAGAGGGAGAGGGAGAGAAAGGAGGAGAGGAAGGATGAGAAGAGGAGGGGGAGAGGGAGAAGGAGAGGAAGGGATGAGGAGAGGAAGGAGGAGAGGAAGGAGGAGAGAGAGGAGGAGAGAGAGGAGGAGGAGAAGGAGGAGGAGAAGGAGGAGGAGAGGAAGGAGGAGAGGGAGGAGGAGAGGAAGGAGGAGAGGAGGAGGATAGGAATGAATGAGAGGAAGGAGAAAAGGAGGAGGAGAGGAAGGAGGAGACTTCTGCCTCTTCATTGCGAAGAGAGGCTGTTTTCTCCGCCCTCTGGTTGTGAATAGGCCTGTTCTCCTCTCCTCCTTTACAGAAGAGAAATGGTTCACACACTAAGCATTATGAACTTACTTCAGCATAACTCAGAGCAGAGTCTTCTCCCTATCTCTGTGTCTAGAAGGTCTTGTTGTTGTTGTTGTTTTCTAGCATTACTTTGATGGCTAAGTTGTTTGCTGGTGTTTAAGAGGTATACTATAGGCCATGTGTAACTTGGCCCAGGTCCAGTGCAGTGTGTGTGACTCGGGGTGGAGGAGAGAGAGTGTAGAGAGGGGGCATTGTACAATCTAAAAGTAATCTGACCTTAACAACCCTTTCCTCAGCATTAAAGATCTCCTATTGATCCCATTACGGCCCATAGACTTTATGGACAGACTGCTGCTGAGAGGAGACCATAGGAAATGCATGCCTTAATTAATCTTTATCACAAGAAGGAAAGATGTGGGAGGAGAGAGCGGGAGGGGTGAAAGAAGAGGGAGAGAGAGTGAGAAATAGCTAGAAAGAGAAAGAGGAGGACAGAGAGAGAATGAGAAAAAAAGACAGAGAGATAGAGAGTGAGAAATAAAAGAGGCCTATCATTGGCCTAACCCTTCTCTGTAACCGTAAATGGGCTGGGCTGGTGAGACGCTCGTATCTCATCAGAGCATGGGCTGATCTCTTAAACGGACCAGGATTAGCGCACAATGCAGGGGTCAGGGGGCATCGCGTTAAAGAAATGAGAGACAATCGCATTCAGTGGGGAAACCGCCAACCAACCCCTTCCTCCGCGCGCCTGCCGGAGATAATATCCCGCATGCACTCGTCTGAGCACTGGAAAATCAATACGGCACAACCAAGTTCAAGAGAAAAGCTCCTCATTAAAAATAAAAGAGGAGAGGCGCAGTACGTTGAGTGCTGCTTGGAGAATTTGCCCAATGTGGGTTAAACTGAAGGGATTGTTAACCTTTATTTAACTAGGCAAGTCAGCTAAGAATTGTATTTTACTTACAATGACGGCAGACACTGGCCAAGCCTGGGCCAGTTGTGTGCCGCCCTATGGGACTCTCAATCACGGCTGGTTGTGATACAGCCTGGAATCTAACCCGTTGTGATGTCTCAAGCACTGAGATGCAGTGCCTTAGACTGCTGCACCACTCGGGAGCCCTGTGAGAAGGGAGAAGGGAGAGGGAGGGAGGGAGGGAGGGAGGGTGTTAAAAGTGAGAAATAATAAGATTGACTCTGTGCTCTATTAACAAACTGTATCCTCTTCTAAGACAGATGAGAAACGGAGAGAGAGAGAGCAGAGTAGTAACCCCTAATACTCACCTCAGATGGGGAATTAACTGTTGCTGTAGAAAAGAGCATTTAGATGTGTGTGAAACTAAGAGAGAGAGGTTGTGTGTGTGTGTATGTTTGTGTCATTTTTAGGTTGTACTGTATGATTGTCTTCTCTGGGACTTTGGCTGGTGTTGAAACTGTGGTGTGTGTGTGTGACGTGTGTGTGACGTGTGTGTGTGTCTATGTGTGTACAGCTCTGTACTATTCAGATGTGTTCCTGTGTGTGACTATGGGGTATGAGTCACAGTTGGTATTGAGTCTTTAGATTCCAGGTTTATCAAAAATGTTAACTGTGTTAGAACCGAGGCACCCTGCAAGGTATTCCTTTAGAGGTTTCTGGTTATTGTCCAGAAACCACACCTGTCTTTGAAATGCAGGGTACACATTCTGAGTGAAGCTGAAATGTGCTGTTCTGAATGTGGAATTGATTGAATTTGTTATAGTCTGAGCCTTGGCACCATTCTCCCAATTTACAGGGTACCACATCTGTACAGGTTTCTTGTAGTGTACTTGTGACTCTTGTTCTTTACTTGGCCGAATAGGGTTGGGGTAAATGCCATTTCAATTTCGTCAATTCAGGAAGTCAATTCCAATTTCAATTAATTATACACATCTTTGTGACTTCTGTCACAAGGACACATACATGCTTGTATACTGTGGAGGAGTTGTCCAGGAAGGAATGATGTGACCAGTACTACACTGTAGAATAGATCTGTAGATACTGGGTTGGAAGCTACTTATTCGCTCCCAAAGATCTTAATCTCTCTCTCTCAATGTCTTCTATCTATGTCAGGGGAATCATTGACATTTCCAGCTGTGTGAGTGGTTCACAATAGCTCTGGTGCTGAGGAGAGGCTGACATTTGTGGGTCTGGGAGTGCTTGACAACGGCTAAGATGCACTGACATTTGGGAAAGTGTCCAGCAGAGTACTCAACGCTGTTCTATCTTTCTATCAACCAAAAAAAGAAAAGAGATGGAAGAGTACATCATTTTCCATGTTAACATTATATTAATCTAACATCTACCATGTATCATCGTATTTTTAAGAAAGACAAAGAAAAGGAGAGAGAGAGAGAGAGAGAGAGAGAGAGAGAGAGAGAGAGAGAGTGAGAGAGTGAGAGAGTGAGAGACTGAGAGACTGAGAGACTGAGAGAGTGAGAGAGTGAGAGAGAGAGAGAGAGAGAGAGAGAGAGAGAGAGAGAGAGAGAGAGAGAGAGAGAGAGAGAGAGAGAGAGAGAGAGAGAGAGAGAGAGAGAGAGAGAGAGAGAGAGAGAGAGAGAGAGAGAGAGAATGAGAGAGCGGGAGACAATTAGAACGAGAGAGAATGTGGAGGGAACAGGGCTTAGGGAGATACATATAGTAGAGGAGGAGAGAAATAGAGTTAGGGAGACAGACAAAGGTTTGAGTAAAGGATAGACCTTGTACCATAAATGCCACTGTTCTGTTGTCAGTCTCTGGTGGCTTTCAGTCAGTCAGTGCAACATCTTCAATTCTCTACCTCAGGCAGGCAGAAAGGCAGACAGAAAGACAGGCAGGCAGGCAGACAGGCAGACATATCCCCATAGTACACACAGTACACAACTGTGCTGCTGTTGATCTTGAAAAGGAACAAATTGTTCTGAACACACAGAACAGAGAAAATAACAGAAAAACAGCATTTCAGATTTTTAGGGCACAGTCGTTGTACAGGCATTTTAAAATGCCAGCAGTCCCTCTCCTCGTGATATTATTGTTCCCTCTTCTTCTGTAAGGATATATTTCTTAAATTTATAGTTTTACAACAAGATCTACATTTATGCCTGAATATAATAAAATGTTTCCTTTGCAGTGTAACTACCCCAGGTGTGTGAGACAGTTCAGTTCCACAGACCTCCCTCCCTCCCTCCCTCCCTCCCTCCCTCCCTCCCTCCCTTCCTCTCCTCTCCTCTCCTCCCCCTCCCTCCCTCCCTCCCTCCCTCCCTCCCTCCCTCCCTCCCTCCCTCCCTCCCTCCCTCCCTCCCTCCCTCCCTCCCTCCCCTCTCCTCTCCTCTCCTCTCCTCTCCTCTCCTCTCCCTCCCTCCCTCCCTCCCTCCCTCCCTCCCTCCCTCCCTCCCTCCCTCCCTCCCTCCCTCCCTCCCCTCTCCTCTCCTCTCCTCTCCTCTCCTCTCCTCTCCTCTCCTCTCCTCTCCTCTCCCTCCCTCCCTCCCTCCCTCCCTCCCTCCCTCCCTCCCTCCCTCCCTCCCTCCCTCCCTCTGTCTGTTACACCCCAGCTGTGATAAAGATGGAACATGCTCTGGGAGCGCGTCATGCTACACTTCTCGTTCTGCTGCACTGCTATTCTGACACTGACCGCCATCAAACTGTCAACATCGGAGAGAGACGGAAAGGAGGTGTGTGTGTGTGAGGGTGGTTATAGTGGTCTACCTTATTTTTACGCATAAATAATTTTCACTCCACCAAAACAAGCAACGAGCAGAAGCTGGATTTCCTATTAATTTCCCCTCTGTGTTTTTTCTCTGAGAGGAAATTGAGATAGATGATGTTTCATCTTTACTCTGGTTGGCCTGTCATGACCAGTCTGAGAGGAGCGAGGCATTAGGCGTTTCCTGGTTTGTGTGTGTGTGTGCAGTTGCGTGTGAGGATTAGACTGGATTTCTATTCAAGTCACTGAGAGGGATCAGGCTGAAAGACACATTGGCACAGCAACTCACTGACAGGAGGAGGTTAGAGGAAAGGACAGAGACCATCTTGACGTTTAACGTTCTCCTCTTGGTAAACCAGTAATGGTAATCAGATCCAGGTGTTTCTCTGCCCTTTTACTTCTTATACCCTTTCAACTCAGCAGGATGAGAATGTTGGCAATTTGCAATGCAGTCGTTTACTGTTAGAAGCCACGACTGTGACACTGTGGGTAGTTCTGCACATTTGCCAGAACACTTTTTGTTATCATTCATGAGCACATTTGCTAAGCTGTAAAAAGTCCAGTGTTGCATTTTGTGATAACATCAACGTGAGTCAGAAACACAACGTACACACACACACACACACACACATATTTGAATTCCCCCTGTCTCTGTCATTATGTATCTTTGAACTATGTGTGTTGTGCTGAGCTTTAAAGCCTGTAGTCTTGTTGAGTCCCTGAGCTCAATGTGTGCAGGGCCCCACAGCCCAATGTGTGCGGGGCCCCACAGCCCAATGTGTGCGGGGCCCCACAGCCCAGAAGCAGCTAGCATTGGGCGGCTACAGTCGCTATTTTAGCAAACCAAACATTATTAATGCGACCAATTGACTGGATTACTGAGCACATTCATCAAAGATAGCCTCTCCGGCTCTCCGCTCCTCTCTGCAGCCCGACAAGAACACACATGCTTGCCAAGATAGCAGCAAGTGCAGCAATTGATTTCAGACCAGCACAAGGTATTAAAAAAGAAAACAGACTACTTTAAAATGGAGTGTGTAGTTTATTTTCACGAGTTCAACCAAACGAAGGGAAAATAAATTCTGATTAAAACTAATGTACTGATGGTGATGTATTCATTCTATCCTCAACTGGACAAAGCTGAGCTTTAATAGGAAAAAGTGATAAACAAACAAGCTTTGGTACAGAAGAGTATCAAAACTCTGACATTCTATGGCACCCTATCCCCTATCTAGTATAGTACTTTTTATCAGAGACCTATGTAAATAGGGTGTTGGTATAGGGATTAGTGTGCCCTGTCAGACTCATTTAGTGAGGGTGATTGAGGCTAAGTCTATTCTAGGCATTCAGTGAGACTCAGGCAATCAAGTCTAGACTTATTTCGTATCACAATGCTAATGCACTCATTGTTATAGAAACTTTTTGTTTGTGTCAATTCAACATTCTGGTCACCCTAAACTTGCACAATAAGCACTATCTATCTTATCCCTCTTTGCAGCCTGTGTCATAATTATATTTGGCTGCAGGCACACTCAGCGGGGTTCTCAGAAAACCGTAAACATCCAGTTTTCAGGGCTCCAGTATCTTCAACCTAGCTTGCCTTTCCCCTGAAAACCTGATGTGGGGACCCGTCTCAGGGGTTTATTTTACACTGTATTCCCAGTCATGTGAAATCCATAGATTAGGGCCTAATGAATGTATTTCAATTGATTTATTTCCTTATATAAAATGTAACTCCGTAAAATCTTTGAATTGTTGAGTGTTGCGTTTATATTTCTGTTCAGTAAACTGTATATTGACATTCCAAAGTAGTATCAGTTTGGCCCAAAGATATGATTGACTTAGTCTACAGGAGTTGATGCTGATGCATCTCTTCTAAAGGAAACAAACAAGGTGCAGACCAGAGGAGACTGGTGGGAGGAGCAATAGGAGGACAGGCTCATTGTAATGGCTGGAATGGAATTAATGGAACAGAGTCAAAAGGTGTTTTCACATGCTTGATGTGTTTGATACCGTTCCATTTAATCCATTCCAGCCATTACAATGAGCGTGTCATCCTATAGCTCCGCCTAAAAGCCTCCAGACTCCACTGGTGCAGACTGATTCTGAAGTAAGAATTCTGAAATAAATGTCCTCACCTCATTTTCAGCAAACTTAACATATGTAAATATTTGTATGAAAATAACAAGATTCAACAATTGAGACATAAACTGAACAAGTTCCACAGACCTCTGACTAACAGAAATAGAATAATGTGTCCCTGAACAAAGGGGAGGTCATAATCAAAAGTAACCGTCTGTATCTGATGTGGCCACCAGCTGCATTAAGTACTGCAGTGCATCTCCTCCTCATGGACTGCACCAGATTTGCCAGTTCTTGCTGTGAGATGTTACCCCACTCTTCCACCAAGGCACCTGAAAGTTCCCGGACATTTCTGGGGAGAATGGCCCTAGCCCTCACCCTCCGATCCAACAGGTCCCAAACGTGCTCAATTGGATTGAGATCCGGGCACTGACATTCCTGTCTTGCAGGAAATCACTCACAGAACGAGTAGCATGGCTGGTGGCATTGTCATGCTGGAGGGTCATATCAGGATGAGCCTGCAGGAAGGGTACCACATGAGAGAGGAGAATGTCTTCCCTGTAACACACAGCGTTGAGATTGCCTGCAATGACAACAAGCTCAGTCCGATGATGCTGTGACACACTGCCCCAGACCATAATGGACCCTCCACCTCCAAATCGATCCCGCTCATATTGCTGCAAGAGAATGATGAATTATCCTTTGTCCACATGTCTGTCAGTATGCTGCCTTATGATGTGGCCAAACATGCTTACTGAGATTTAAATGAGGCTATACACTCCCTTCTTGGCACAGAAAGATGTGGATGATGTGATGACATTGATCGTGGCGCTGGTATCCTTGTTGGATTAATAATTCAGGGATGCTGAAGACCCCATTGATCATTAATTAGGGATGTTAGTAGTGATGGGTTTTGATGGATGTATGGGCTGAGGAAGACCCAGTAGTCTGATCACAGAACACATGTCACCAGCTGAGAGGGAAAGGGCATTCTCCAGTGCCCACACTGATCCATTCTCCAGTGTCTAGACCAGGGGCCGTATGTACAGTGCCTTGCGAAAGTATTCGGCCCCCTTTGCGACCTTTTGCCACATTTCAGGCTTCAAACATAAAGATATAAAACTGTCTTTTTTTGTGAAGAATCAACAACAAGTGGGACACAATCATGAAGTGGAACGACATTTATTGGATATTTCAAACTTTTTTAACAAATCAAAAACTGAACAATTGGGTGTGCAAAATTATTCAGCCCCCTTAAGTTAATACTTTGTAGCGCCACCTTTTGCTGCGATTACAGCTGTAAATCGCTTGGGGTATGTCTCTATCAGTTTTGCACATCGAGAGACTGACATTTTTTCCCATTCCTCCTTGCAAAACAGCTCAAGCTCAGTGAGGTTGGATGGAGAGCATTTGTGAACAGCAGTTTTCAGTTCTTTCCACAGATTCTCGATTGGATTCAGGTCTGGACTTTGACTTGGCCATTCTAACACCTGGATATGTTTATTTTTGAACCATTCCATTGTAGATTTTGCTTTATGTTTTGGATCATTGTCTTGTTGGAAGACAAATCTCCGTCCCAGTCTCAGGTCTTTTGCAGACTCCATCAGGTTTTCTTCCAGAATGGTCCTGTATTTGGCTCCATCCATCTTCCCATCAATTTTAACCATCTTCCCTGTTCCTCTTGAAGAAAAGCAGGCCCAAACCATGATGCTGCCACCACCATGTTTGACAGTGGGGATGGTGTGTTCAGGGTGATGAGTTGTGTTGCTTTTACGCCAAACATAACGTTTTGCATTGTTGCCAAAAAGTTCAATTTTGGTTTCATCTGACCAGAGCACCTTCTTCCACATGTTTGGTGTGTCTCCCAGGTGGCTTGTGGCAAACTTTAAACAACACTTTTTATGGATATCTTTAAGAAATGGCTTTCTTCTTGCCACTCTTCCATAAAGGCCAGATTTGTGCAATATACGACTGATTGTTGTCCTATGGACAGAGTCTCCCACCTCAGCTGTAGATCTCTGCAGTTCATCCAGAGTGATCATGCGCCTCTTGGCTGCATCTCTGATCAGTCTTCTCCTTGTATGAGCTGAAAGTTTAGAAGGACGGCCAGGTCTTGGTAGATTTGCAGTGGTCTGATACTCCTTCCATTTCAATATTAATCGCTTGCACAGTGCTCCTTGGGATGTTTAAAGCTTGGGAAATCTTTTTGTATCCAAATCCGGCTTTAAACTTCTTCACAACAGTATCTCGAACCTGCCTGGTGTGTTCCTTGTTCTTCATGATGCTCTCTGCGCTTTTAACGGACCTCTGAGACTATCACAGTGCAGGTGCATTTATACGGAGACTTGATTACACACAGGTGGATTGTATTTATCATCATTAGTCATTTAGGTCAACATTGGATCATTCAGAGATCCTCACTGAACTTCTGGAGAGAGTTTGCTGCACTGAAAGTAAAGGGGCTGAATAATTTTGCACGCCCAATTTTTCAGTTTTTGATTTGTTATTAAAAAAGTTTGAAATATCCAATAAATGTTGTTCCACTTCATGATTGAGTCCCACTTGTTGTTGATTCTTCACAAAAAAATACAGTTTTATTTCTTTATGTTTGAAGCCTGAAATGTGGCAAAAGGTCGCAAAGTTCAAGGGGGCCGAATACTTTCGCAAGGCACTGTATCAAGTGTCTCAGAGTAGGAGTGCTGATCTAGGATCAGGTCACCCCAGACATGTATTTTATTTATTGTGATCTAGCCTAAACTGCCTAAACTGATCTTGAATAAGCACTCTTAGATACTTGGTACATACTTGGCTCCAGAGTTATCATAGGTACACTACCGGTCAAAAGCTTTAGAACACCTGCTCAAGGATTTTTCTTAATTTTTACACTTTTCTACATTGTAGAATAATAGTTAAGACATAAAAACTATGAAATAACACACATGGAATCATGTAGTAACCAAAAAAGCGTTAAACAAATCAAAATATATTTTATATTTGAGATTCTTCAAATAGCCACCCTTAGCCTTGATGACAGCTTTGCACACTCTTGGCATTCTCTCAACCAGCTTCACCTGGAATGCTTTTCCAAAAGTCTCGAAGGAGTTCCTACATATGCTGAGATCTTGTTGGCTGCTATTCCTTCGCTCTGTGGTACGACTCATCCCAAATCATCTCAATTTGGTTGAGGTCAGGGGATGGTGGAGGCCAGGTCATCTGATGCAGCACTCCACTGTCCTTCTTGGTAAAATAGCCCTTACACAGCCTGGAGGTGTGTTGGGTCATTGTCCTGTTGAAAAACAAATGATAGTCCCACTAAGCCAAAACCAGATGGGATTCCGTATCGCTGCAGAATGCTGGTTAATGCTAGTCATGCTAGTTAAGTGTGCTTTGAATTAAAAAATAATCACAGACAGTGTCACCAGCAAAGCACCCCCACACCTTAACACCTCCTCCTCCATGCTTTCACGGTTGAAACAACACATATGGAGAATATTTGTTTAGTCACACGCGTCTCACAAAGACACGGCGGTTGAGAACAAAAATCTCACTTTTGGGACTGGACATGAAGAAACTTTCCAAGTTCATGAAATGATCCATATTGACTGACCTTCATGTCTTAAAGTAATGATGGACTGTCGTTTCTCTTTGCCTGTTTTAGCTGTTCTTGCCATAATATGGACTTGGTCTTTTACCAAATAGGGCTATCTTCTGTATACCACCCCTACCTTGTCACAACACAACTGATTGCCTCAAATGCATTAAGAAGGAAAGAAATTCCACAAATGAACAAGGCACATCTGTTAATTGAAATGAGTAGGTGTTCTAAAACCTTTGACCGGTAGTGAAGGTCTACGATAGCATAGTGCCAACAGCAGCAGGATACAGCTTTCATTTGTGGCGACTCAAACCGTGGTACATGTTTTTTGTGACAAGCTATAGCTTGAGGTTTTGGGATCTGTTCTGGTACAGAGCTGAAGAGGATCTGTTTGGCTAGGTCGGGCGACACGGCTCTGTAAACTCTCTATGATTGGTCGGAGTAGTCATGTTGTGGTGAGTGCTCTGCTGTGGTCAGTTTGTGTCTGTTAATGTAATTTCCCCAGATTGATGAAGTGTTGATTGATGTGATTCTCTCCTGACTTATTGCTGTTCTGGGATCTGTGCTGAACGTGCGCCGGGGTTCAATACCTAGACACACCTAGACACACACACACACACACACACACACACACACACACACACACACACACACACACACACACACACACACACACACACACACACACACACACACACACACACACACACACACACACACACACACACACACACACACCAGCCTCAGATAATCTCCCATATCCCCTCAACCTCCCACTCTATGCTTGTGTCCCTGTCTCCAACGGTGTCTCAAAGCCCATGACCCTTTATGACTTCTGGCTTGTGTGTTTTGGGGATTAACATTATGGTGATTTTGCGCTTATTTCCTCTTCGTCAGGTATTATGAGAGCTGTCACCTCTGTGGTGGATATCAGATCTCTGCTGTAAGCTCTGTGGATCTATGGGCTTATAGTATCAAATCAAAGAATCTTACAAGCCACCAGTCAGCAGGGGGGACTAACTACTCCCTGGGTGGAACTCAATATGTCACTGTTATTATCTGGATGTCAAAATTCAATGAAAGCCCTCTAAAGATACACTACATGATCTTTGTGTGTGAAAATGGGGCAGCCTTTTTTCTTTTTTTTACATAGGCCTTACTTAATGTTAGCCCCACCTGTTCTCCTAACTACCCCTTCACTGCTAACCAAAGCCTCTTACATTCATCCCCACAATCTCATTTAGACTTGCTTCCTCATTGTCATATTCACACTACACATAGACCTGTACCTATACATACACTCATTCTCCCTTGTAATCATTTTATACTATTAATATTTAACGTCATTGCGTTAACCTTTCACCCACCTATACCATACCTATACCACTTCATTCAATTCATCAGTACTGTATGTATGGTACTCATACATTGACCTTCAGTTCAATCTGCTTTCTACATTGCTCACATTTTTCATGTGAATGCATACTTATCGTAACCTGTAGTACAAAGGAGTTACACATTACACATATTCATATTCATCACCTACTCCCTCTGTCACGTCTTCGCATTAATCTGTCCAGTCTGATTCATCTTCTTCTTTCACATTCACATGGTCGGTCAGTCGTTTAGTCATTCACTCACTTCTCTTCTCTCCTCTTTCTTTCAATTGAGCCACAGAGACATTCTCTTCTCAGCAAGAAACGGTACTTCTCTCATGTGAACGGACCGATTCCGAAAGCTCAGGCTTCCAATTATAGTACATCCCGATTAACTGATGCTTATTAATTCCCTCCAACTCATTATGGCATGCAAAGTAGAGCTCTCCCACGAGAAGAATACTAATAAGAGAGAGGAGAGGAACTTTTCCTGACACGGGTCTTGTTGCTGCTTCTGCAAGTGTCCTGGTCCTCTGTTTAGTTGCTGCTTCTGCAAGTGTCCTGGTCCTCTGTTTAGTTGCTGCTTCTGCAAGTGTCCTGGTCCTCTGTTTAGTTGCTGCTTCTGCAAGTGTCCCGGTCCTCTGTTTAGTTGCTGCTTCTGCAAGTGTCCCGGTCCTCTGTTTAGTTGCTGCTTCTACAAGTGTCCTGGTCCTCTGTTTAGTTGCTGCTTCTTCAAAGTGCTTGGTCCTCTGTTTAGTTGCTGCTTCTACAAGTGTCTTGGTCCTCTGTTGTGTTGCTGCTTCTACAAGTGTCCTGGTCCTCTGTTGTGTTGCTGCTTCTACAAGTGGCCTGGTGCTCTGTTTAGTTGCTGCTTCTACAAGTGTCCTGGTCCTCTGTTTAGTTGCTGCTTCTTCAAAGTGCTTGGTCCTCTGTTTAGTTGCTGCTTCTACAAGTGTCCCGGTCCTCTGTTGTGTTGCTGCTTCTACAAGTGTCCTGGTCCTCTGTTTAGTTGCTGCTTCTGCAAGTGTCCTGGTCCTCTGTTTAGTTGCTGCTTCTGCAAGTGTCCCGGTCCTCTGTTGTGTTGCTGCTTCTACAAGTGGCCTGGTCCTCTGTTTAGTTGCTGCTTCTACAAGTGTCCTGGTCCTCTGTTTAGTTGCTGCTTCTGCAAGTGTCCTGGTCCTCTGTTTAGTTGCTGCTTCTACAAGTGGCCTGGTGCTCTGTTTAGTTGCTGCTTCTACAAGTGTCCTGGTCCTCGGTTTAGTTGCTGCTTCTGCAAGTGGCCTGGTCCTCTGTTTAGTTGCTGCTTTTGGAGTTTTACAGTAGGAGGAAATAAACCATAGAATCTACTGACAGCTTCCTCTGACAGACAGACAGACCGACAGACCGACAGACTGTGAGCCAACGGGGCAGGCCAGGGGGCTAACCCAAACAAAACACTTCAATCTCCCGCCTCTGTGCTCCAGTGCTCCCCAAGGGCTTGATTGATTGATCCGCCGGCCAATCAGGGCACATTGATCTAAGAGTTCCACCCCCTCCCCTCACAAGCCTCTCCGGCAGCCATTCATCTGTTGGCTGTCAGATGAATTCACTGGAGGGCCGTTGGCTATGCAGCCAGCACTTTTAAACACACTTTCCACTCCAGTCTTTCTGAAGAGAGTGCATCACTCTACAGTACATTACAGGAGTTTCTCTTACAGTAGTACATCCCCCTGGATCACATTCCTGTTGGAAACTGTCCAAGCCTTAACGTGTCTGAAAGCTTTCGCTTCAGTCATGTGTCAGTGTTAAAAGTACCCCCATAGCCTGAGTAAACAAGTATCCCCAGCTGATGTGATGTGCAAAATATCTGACTCATTTTATTGTCAATAGTAAGGTCTCGATGGACTTGATGGAATTATATTTTCAATATCTTTTCTATATCTTGTGAATTGTATTTGATTAACCTTTCTATTTAAATTAGGAACTTATATAATTATGAGTAAAGGACAGAACAGGATAATCACACACAAGTGTAAATGTAATGAGTCAAGAACAATCCTCTCAACATTAAATGTGATTTCATCAACCACTTTGTTCAGTTACTGTACTAACTAACTGTCTCTTGTCTCTGTTGGTTTTCAGGAGGAATATTTGAGTCCATTGAGTCGGGGCCGTCAGGTGCTGAGGAACTAGCCTTTAAATTTGCTTTAAATACAATCAACAGGAACAGAACCCTACTGCCAAACACAACGCTAACATACGACATCCAACGGATAAACATCTACGACAGCTTCGAAGCCTCCAGAAAAGGTCAAGGATTATGAATACAATTCAGAAAGCTGCATTCACACCCAGATTCATGACTGGTGCTGGTCTCCTGGAACAATATTCAATATTCAAGTGTTAAAATATACAAATACGTTTGCTTGCTATTTGTGTGACTCTCCTATCTTATTTAGCGTTGTTAGTGCGTTCCCACCCACCCAGGGAATGTGGGCTCATGCGTAGTTCATTGGTTGGATTGGGACAATTATAATCAGTCGCAGAAAGAGGATGGTCGCATCCCAAATGGCAACCTATTCCCTTTAGGCTTTATAGTGCACTACTTTTGATTAGGGCCCATCGAGCTGCCCCATAGGAATCTGGTCAAAAGTAGTGCCCTATATAGGAATAGGTTGCTATTTGGAATGCATCCGTTGTCTGTGCAGATGAAACATAAACCAAGACAATTGATTGGTTTCTGCTAAGGACTCAGCAGTAATACTAATTCACAGAGTTGGTTGTCTCCCTGGAGACAGGTTTATAAACTGCTATAATCTATAGTTTTACTGGTTGCATTAGGCCTGACATCTCAAAGGTTGAATCTAAATCGGCACCCTTTTCCGAATAAAGTGCACTACTTTTGTCCAGCGTCCATAGGGCAACCCCATAAGGGTCTGTTCAAAAGTAGAACACAATAGGGAAAAGGGTGCTTTTCATACGCATCCAAAGGGTCTTATCGATTACTGGCCATTATATCCTTTTTTCTGTGATTGGAGCGTTTTCTCCTTTCATCAAATTAAGTCATTTGAATGCAGAATGCTGTTGTTACAAAGTGTTGCCAATCGTTTAATATATTATGCAGGCCTACTGTGTATAGATCTTGTTCATACATTTTACACGGTCACTGGCTTCCTTCCAAATATGCTTCATGATGGTCATTCAAAACCATATAGGAACGGACAGCTTGCCATAGTGGAGTGGGAAGTCCATGACTTCAGGAACTAACAGTAGCATGTCATATAATACTGAATAAACCACTGAATAAAGGACTAACTGAACGTTGTCTCCTCCCCCAGCCTGCGACCAACTATCTCTGGGGGTGGCGGCCATCTTCGGGCCCTCCCACAGCTCGTCGGCCAATGCGGTCCAGTCCATCTGTAACGCGCTTGGCGTGCCCCACATCCAGACCAAATGGAAGCACCAGGTGTCTGACAACAGGGACTCTTTCTACGTCAGCCTCTACCCAGACTTCTCCTCTCTCAGCCGAGCCATTCTGGACCTGGTTCACTTCTTCAAGTGGAAGACGGTCACCGTTGTCTATGATGACAGCACAGGTAAGACCCCTGGCCACTTACAGTACCTCACACCTTCATGATCAATGACGACAATACAGCAAGGCTCACACCCTGTCTGTCCACCCACTGTGCCTAGAAAGCATAGAAATAGAATGAATAGAACGGGCTTGGAACCACCTCATTGCAGTTCTGTGCCTCATACCTTCACAGTCACAGTGGTCTATGACCACAGAACAGGTTCAGTCACAGTTGTCTATGACCAAAGAACAGGCTCAGTCACTGATCACTTATTGTACTGTACTTCCACCTTCCATCACCCCTACTTTTTCTCACAGTGATTCCAACAGCTTAGTGAGTTACAGTAGACAGACCATGGTACTGGCCTGGCAGCATAAGGGCTGTGGGTTTGGTACTCGGATGGGCCACATATACTAAATATATGTCCGTCGTTGTCAACAGTTCTGTTCTGCTAAATTACCATATCATAAATTACCATATCAAAAAACCCTTCACCTGTAATATAGACTATGATTATAGTCCTGTACAGTAGAGTAGCCCTGTAGCCCTACCCCCCCTTTCGTCCCCAGATGGCCAGTGTTCCAGTGTTATAACAGCAGGCAGAAAACGTCTCAGCGGGCAGGGTACATGTGCCATATGCCAGGGGTCGGGAGGGAGCCAGCCTCAGGACAGGATGTCTGTGTGTGTGTGCGTCCGTGTGTGTATCCAGGCTCAGGACAGGATGTCTGTGTGTGTGTGTGTGTGTATGTGTATCCAGGCTTTAGGACAACACTGCCAGGTCTTCACATGCTCTCAGAAACACACTGGGGCTCCATTGGCCAGTATTTTATTACGTAAACCATTTTGCTTTCAATTTAATTCAGTTTAAATCTATTTCCCAAAAAACTACAACCAACCAAGCAAAACAAAATAGAAACCAGAGAAGTGTCCAAAACAACTTTTTGGGCAAATGAAAGTTTACAGGTTTCAATATGTTCATCCTGTACCTAATACTTCATATTTTAGATATTGAGAAAGGCATTGCATTGAAATGAATATGCAATATCTAAATCTGGCTTCTCTACAGCCTCTGCATGATGAATCAATGCTTAGAGACACACAGTCCATCTCAGTATGGAGTTCACAATGCATGCAGACCTATCATCTAATCATGGTAACTTTTCTTCTAGTGATAGGTAGGCCTACATTTGCTCCAGCATAGTCTATGCTACAGTAATATAAAGACTGAATGCGTGTCTAAATTACCCATGTCCACTGGCTTTCGGGGTCACCTTGGTTTTAAATTGTAAAAGTTATTACTTTAATAATTGCAGCTGCAGAGTTTTAAAACAGCCTATCACTCGAATATCATTGCTTTATATCAGTGAACGTGCGAGCACTCTCGCAGACTTTCTCTCCATCAACTCTATCCAAAATAGATAATCCTGTTCTAGATTGATATATTGCCCTATATATAGATGTCCTAGCCTTTCAGATAATATATTCAATGCAGTATTACCCTTATATTTATTTTATTAATTAATGATGGATTATGCATAATACACTTCTAATTTATAGCCTCTGTCTCTTGCGCAATACACAAACACTTGTTTTCCGCTGGCATCTCTCCTTAAAAACGCTCCTTAGCTCTTAGAGTCCCATGCAAGACAAGCTAGACTATAATAGCTTGTTAGACATCATTTTTCTTAGCATTTTTTATAACAATAGACTATTTAAAGAGGGACGTACACTCTTTTTTGCTGAATGTTAAATGCAGCAGCCAATCGAACTCATGGGTAGTTTGAAAGAAGAGAGAAAACACGATGGTAGGCTATAGCATTTATTTATTCAGACCCATAACCATTCAATCTTCGTGAAGAGAAGTGAAAGCCTTCTGCATCTAAGCCTTCTGCATTATTCAAGGATGTCTTCAGAAGGATGAAGATAAGGACAACAAAACATATTTCATTTAGCTGTTGAAAGCGAGGCAGGAATGAATCAACAAGAGAGAGAAAGAGTTGGTAGACTAATAACCTTAGGGGAAATATTATGAAAGGTAAATATGTGTCAGCCCAGTAATTATACAAAAAGGCCCTATTATATTTCAAAATGTAAATCTAATTCGCTAGACTATACTTGTAACTTTGTAGTAGGCTGCATATGATGCTCCATAATGTATGTTCTCTTCTGCTTTATCATGGTTTGAACGATGTGTGTAATTCCAGTCCATATGTTACAGTATAATATAATACAGTAATACAGTCCACACTGAAAAAGGTTAGCCTACTGGAGCTAGTTTCATTTATTTACACAATAGAGCGTATAGCTAGCTACATTTATGTGGGCTTTTATGTTTTTCTGTCGTCCATAACCTGCAGTAGACTGTATCATATATGTATGTATTGGATAATGGCACCGTATTTTGGGATTTTTTGATCTTGTATGTATGGCTTATAAAATGTATGTAATATATGTCTCATCAGGCTCAGGTAGCATCAGGCTCAGGTAGCATCAGGCTCAGGTAGCATCAGGCTTGAAGTTTCATGCCGATCAATGCTCTAATCGAATCCAGACATATTTCTATGCTTTAGGATGCTTTTGAAGGACACTTCTGGTTTTGGCGGGAAATACCGGGTTACCAGGGAGAAAAGTGATTCATTTTTGGAATGGAACATTTGTAAAATAACGGAGAAATATTCAACCCTACTGTGTCTGTGCGTGTGTATTTGTGTGTAGGCTTGGCCCCGATTTGTGCTCTCTGTCACCTGGAGCTGCATGGTAAATGGTCCAGGAACACAAGGAAAGCACAAAGGACAATGCCCAAGGACTTGTCAGCCCTTCCCCCTCTGAGGGGCCAAAATGTATCTCTCTGTTACAGTTTCCAGAGGACTGACTATTAAATGTGTGAATAATATTATAGTGTCCATGACTCTGACACCCTGGTGGTCAGGTTACACTGTAAACTTGGTGTCGTTTGATTGGTCAATGTGGATGGCTATGAGTTGAAAGAGTTACACCTTCAGATGTTATCAATGGAATGAAATGCCTTTGTTCTCTCTCGTATCCTGTATCCCGTCCATGGAGGAAGGTTGTATGATCAATTCTCATTTCCTAGGCTTCTAGGCCTCTGGCCTAATAGGCTTCTCTTTGTTCATGCTTTGTCTTCTAAGTAAACCTTAGGATCTATATGCCTAGAAATATGCTTTGTTAACATCAGTATTGCCTTGTAGCTTAAGCTTTATTCCTTGTATGTGAATCCATTCATTGTACAATGTTAATTCAATATCTGCCTTTGATATAGAGAAATCTCAGGCTAGTACTTGTTAGTCAAAGTCAACTTATTGCCTAATGCTTGCTTCTATAATTGAATTATCTTTATGGAGTCAGATATACATTTGAATAGGCTAATTGAAATTGAATAGTCTTATTACAAGTTGCATGTGAGGTATATATGATACTATTATTACCCCACGACATGTGCAGGTTCCCTACAGCCCTTATTCAGTAGGGCTCAGTGTGAGATAAGCATCGTTGGGGAAACATTGATTCTGGCTGATCCCTAACACCCTGTTAATGAAGGTGTTAGGGGATGTAGCAGGTTGACACGGGGTGAGCCAATAGATAGTGAATAAATGCATGTGCTCATTGAGCCAAAGGCTGAAGATATCAGGATGAGAAGGAAGGAGACCTGCATGGGATGTTTGGAATGATTCAGGTAATACAATCAAATCAAATCATACTTCATTTGTCACATGCACCAAATACAACAAGTGTAGACCTTGAAATGCTTACTTACAAGCCCTTAACCAACAATGTAGTTCAAGAAGAGTTAAGGAAATATTTACCAAATAAACTAAAGTAAAATAAAATAAAAAGGAAGCTGGAAGCTTGGCCCCAGTGATGTACTGGACCGTACTGACTACCCTCTGTAGCGCCTTACAGTCAGATGCCGAGCAGTTTACATACCAGGCGGTGATGCAACCGGTCAGGATACTCTCAATGGTGCAGCTGTAGAACATTTTGAGGATCTGGGGACCCATGCCAAATCTTTTCATGTCTCGTGCCATCTTCACGACTGTCTTGGTGTGTTTGGACCATGATAGTTCGTTGGTGATGTGGACACCAAGGCACTTGAGACTCTCGACCAGCTCCACTACAGCCCCGTCTGTGTTAATGAGGGTCTGATTGGCCCGCCTTTTCCTGTAGTCCACGATCAGCTCCTTTGTCTTCCTCACATTGAGGGAGAGGTTGTTGTCCTGGCACCACACTACTAGGTCTTTGACCTCCTCCATATAGGCTGTCTCATCGTTGTCAGTGATCAGGCCTATCACTGTTGTGTCGTGAGCAAACTTAATGATGGTGTTGGAGTCATGTTTGGCCACACAGTCATGGGTGAAAAGGGAGTACAGGAGGGGCCTAAGTACACACCCCTGAGGTGCCCCTGTATTGAGGATCAGTGTGGCTGACATGTTGCTACCTACCCTTACCACCTGGGGGCGGCCTGTCAGGAAGTCCAGGATCCAGTTGCAGAGAGGAGGTGTTCAGTCCCACAATCCTTATCTTAGTGATGAGCTTCATGTGCACTATGGTGTTGAACACTGAGCTGTGGTCAATGAACAGCATTCTCACATAGGTGTTATTTTTGTCCAGGTGGAAAAGGGCAGTGTGGAGTGCGATTGATTAATCTTCTATTAAACAGGGGAATGTGTTGGCCTGCTTACACTGCCTGTTTTTATGTGTGTGAAAACATATTGTCCAACATATTGGATAAGCCCTATATTGCCATGTAATTCTCTCAGAAGGGACTCCTTTATACTAAGCCATGTTTCCTTCACACCCCAATTGCCCTACTGCTGTTGCCCCAGAGTGGAACAGGAAACAGCTTTCTCATTGGGCTGTTTCTCCGTGAACCAGAGAGCATACAAGTAAATCAATACCCACAATGGCCCACTTCTAACAGATAAACCTTGTAATGGTACAAAGGCAATGGCATCTACACTCTGTGTTGTGGTGGTAGTATTCCGAGCCACACATCACAACGTTATGGGAGTCATGTTACACTGGAGTTGTATTGGGTAGTGAGGGAGAGATGGAGACGCTGGGATGCACCATGGTGCAGGGATAGTGTGGTTACTCCTATAAATATTCCCCCCAGTCCCGGCCTCCCTTCCTTCATTGATGGCGGGAGGGAGAGAGTGACAGTTTAATCACCCTGGCTCTATGTTTATGGCCCGGTTTCCTTGACAACATCCTCCGACTGCAACCGACCGACCGTAGAGGTGGTAGACTAGAGGGGTGGTCCCTAAGAGCAAAGAAAGGTTTAACGACCCAACGACCAGCCACTCCATCCAACACCACTGAATAGCCACTCTATAGCCATCATTCTGTTTTCCTCTATATAGCTGTCAGCAAGGATCCCTTTGAGTATTCCTATGGTTGCATTTTATGACAGAACAAAACAATATATATTTAAAAAAACAACACAACAAAAACATCATTGAAATGTATCCCGCATGACTCTTCTGAGGAAAAGGTAATTTACTGTGTGTCAAATGGGTGTAATTCTGTTATGGGAGAGGTTTTGACCTGATCTGCCTGACATTTTTTTGTAATTGTGTTAGTTGAAAGGTCGGCCTAAAACCCAGTGTAGCAAAATGTTTACAGAGGAGTGGCTGATTGTCTTGTTTTAATCAAAAAGGGGTTGTTTTATTTAATTCTATTTTTGACAGAATGATTTGGCATTTGAAAAAAAGGCATTTCTTATTTGCTAGTCTATTTCTTTGTGTGTTGTGAGTGTCTCCTTGTGTGTGTGCACATACGACCAAGTGTGCGTCCATCCGTGCATGTGTGTGTGTGTGCAGTGTGTGTGTGTGTGTGTGTGTGTGTGTGTGTGTGTGTGTGTGTGTGTGTGTGTGTGTGTTTGCTTAGGCTGAGAGGCATTTAAGTGTACTTGAGACTGAGTCAAGTTCAGTGGAAGTGATTGGCTCTAGAGTCCCAGGACCCCTTCAGTAATCTGTTTCAATTTGATGTGTGTGAGTGAAAACACACACCAGCCGCACCAATCCCATCATACGCTCCACTACCACACTGCAGATTGTTGAGAAAGGCCCGCTAACATTCGTTCTACTAAGTGCCATGATAATTCAGCTTTGGCTGCATTGGGATAATCGGTACTGCTGTGATGATGTAGCATGCGAAATGCCATTTTCATAAACGCTGTGATCATTTGGATTTTCCAAGTGATTTTAATGGTTGTACTTTTTGCTTCTCTGTTACTGTCTATTGAATTCTGTTGGTCTGGGGAGGTTTTATTTGGTTTTCTCTTAAGTGCTGTATGTTTCATAGTAGGGTCAAAGTACTGTAGTTACTGTAGTTAAAAGGATATCTTCCGAAAATTGGATGTTTTTACAGTGAACAGGAACAATTTTAAAATAGAAATAGACAAAAAATAACTTGTAGCCTACTTTCACATGTATTTGTTTTTGTTAACTTTTAAGATTGTTTTATTGAACCTGTCACATCAGTGTTGTTGGTGACATGCAATGTTAATTAAAGTCCACCAGCTGTTTGGAACTCCGACAAGATGTTCTTGTGCCGACTACACCATGCATAGCAACAGACGACCAGATGTTCCAGGGAACTAACTTTAATGAGTCCACATTGTGTTCTTACAACATGGCCGCCCATCTTCAAACACATAGCAGCTACAGAAGACAGCATCAGTTAGCAGCACATTTCTGGTGTAGTGTCTGTTGCGTCTGTCTACTGATTGGTGTTCCCTGAGGGAAAACTCCTTAAGGCCTTGGTTGTAATGACAGTTGTAATGACAGTTCTAATGACAGTTGTAATGACAGCCATAATGACAGTCATAATGACAGTCGTAATGACAGTTACAATGACAGTTGTAATGACAGTTGTAATGACAGTTGTAATGACAGTTGTAATGACAGTTGTAATGACAGTTATAATGACAGTTATAATGACAGTTGTAATGACAGTTGTAATGACAGTTGTAATGACAGTTATAATGACAGTTATAATGACAGTCGTAATGACAGTCGTAATGACAGTCATAATGACAGTTGTAATGACAGTTACAATGACAGTTATAATGACAGTTGTAATGACAGTTGTAATGACAGTCATAATGCCAGCCGTAATGACAGTTGTAATGACAGTTGTAATGACAGTTGTAATGACAGCCATAATGACAGTCATAATGACAGTCGTAATGACAGTTACAATGACAGTTATAATGACATTTGTAATGACAGTTGTAATGACAGTTGTAATGACAGTTATAATGACAGTTCTAATGACAGTTGTAATGACAGTCGTAATGACAGTCATAATGACAGTTGTAATGACAGTTACAATGACAGTTACAATGACAGTTATAATGACAGTTGTAATGACAGTTGTAATGACAGTCATAATGCCAGCCGTAATGACAGTTGTAATGACAGTTGTAATAACAGTTACAATGACAGTTACAATGACAGTTGTAATGACAGTTGCAATGACGGTTATAATGACAGTTGTAATGACAGTTGTAATGACAGTTGTAATGACAGTTATAAACTCAATACATAGAATAAAGTGGTCCACACTTTATGAGCAGAGAGGAGACACATGGATGTGTGTATTTCCCACAAAGGGGAATTCTTTCCTTCCATCCTTCCACATTCCTGAACGACTATTTAAACCTTTGACCGGAAACACGGTTTAATCTTTTTTCAATTTGTTCAACACGTTTAATGGAACATAAATAAGGCTGGCGATGCAGAGAGGGTTACATTAACCTTGACCCGCTGATTGTTGGGGAGACACGTGACTCACACAGCCATTACTCCACTCACTCCGTCCTCCCGGCCTCCCGCTTCCCATCATGCAACACTCACTGTGCCATAGATAGACCTCCAGGAGAATCACACAATAGGCTAAAGTGGCTTCTGAAAACAGGCAAGGAGAGGATGGAATTTTAGACAATTGAGAAAGGTATTTCAACATTAGCGCAAAGGGAAGGAGACAAGGACAGGAAACGAGACCATTAGACTATTGAGATACACGTTACAGTATATGTAGTTCAACATTGGTGCAGACAAAGGAATGGAGACAAGGTCAGGAAACAAGACTATTGAGATCCATCCTGCTACATCTCTACCTCTGATGGATGATCTGCAATGGAAACTCACCCTATGAGCGGTTCTTCGAGGACGTTTGGAATGGTATACTTGAGGAGAGGGTTGCTGCTGGTGCGTCTTCACCTCGCTTCACAGGATATTTATCACAGGGCTGTTCTGTTTAACGCTTAGGAGACTCCCAGACGGACCCTAAAAAATGCTTTGAGTGGATGAAATATTCATGCAGAATAAAATATGGATCCTGGGGAAGGCAGTCACAAGGCATTAGACACAGTCAATACAGATCACCACATCCCTCTCCCTCTCTCCATATTTTTCTCTCCGGATTGCTGTGGTCTCAGGCAGTGTTGGGGTGGTGAAGAGGGGTGAATCTGCCAGGTAGAATAGCACGGGAGACAGCAGAGGAGATAGACAGGGGGAGAGGGTGGAGGGACAGAGGAGATAGACAGGGGGAGAGGGTGGAGAGACAGAGGAGATAGAAAGGAGGGAGAGGCAGAGGAGATAGACAGGGGGAGAGGAGAGAGAGACAGAGGAGATAGATAGGGGGAGAGGGTGGAGAGACAGAGGAGATAGACAGGGGGAGAGGGTGGAGAGACAGAGGAGATAGAAAGGAGGGAGAGACAGAGGAGATAGACAGGGGGAGAGGAGAGAGAGACAGAGGAGATAGATAGGGGGAGAGGGTGGAGAGACAGAGGAGATAGACAGGGGGAGAGAGTGGAGAGACAGAGGAGATAGACAGGGGGAGAGGGTGGAGAGACAGAGGGTGGAAGAGAGAGGCAGAGGAGATATACAGGGGGAGAGGAGGGAGAGAGAGGGGGGAAGGGAGAGGGGAGAGAGAGAGAGATCATGAGGGGGGAGAGGAAGAGAGATTGAGAGAGAAAGAGGGAGAGAGAGATGGAGAGTGAGCGGGGGAGAGAGAGGTGGAAAGTGTGTTGTTTATGATGTGCGAATGCAGCAGTCGGGGGTGTCAGGGTGGTTTTACCAATGTTAACTAACTAACTGTAAAACACTGAGCGCTGCTCCTGCAGTGGAAAGCTCTCGCAAAACTAAACACCCCAGCCAGATCGGACCACATTCAAACATCGCACACATACACACACACACACATGCACACACACACACTCACATACCTCACGTTCACTTTTGTCTGAATTCCAAATTTCGACAGAATTGTAGATCGGGATCATAACTCTGTAATTGATTTAAGAACAACCGCTTTTCACAAGCGCCTCCATCTGCTTGGAGATCACCATGGGCCTTTGTGGCCGCCAACAAAGCAGCTATTTAAACTAACTGTGATGGTCAGGTAATGAACATTTTGAAACAAGCTGATGTGCAATGAAGTCTAACTAAGGGTGTTTGTTCAAATTGAGAAGGCCAGCTGGTCTTCTTCTTAGGCTGCGTCTGAAATAGCACCATATTCCTTTTGTAGTGCACTACTTTTGACCAGGGCATGCGCTGTAGGTGCACTAGGAATAGGTAGCCTATTTCAGTCATAGCCATAGCCTGTAGCCATACAGTAGCTACACTGCATCCTCTCTCTGGCTCATCGTATATATATTCTGCGGTGTTAGTTAATAGTGACCCACAGTGGGCGAGGTCCTCAGCCCTCCATTGTGTCTACTGTGTCCACTTTGTCACGGGCAATGACACATCATCAGCATGCGAGAGGGCGCCACCGTGGGGCATCATCATCAGTGTGCGACAGAGTGTTGTAGTGATTTAATGAAGGCTTGGGAACTGGCTGCTGCTCAACACTCAACAACAAGCTGTGAGCTGAGCTGCGCTGGTGTCCCATGGTGCTGTGCGCTCAAGTAGAAACAGGAAGTAAACAAATAATGCCATGGGCCAACCAGCTGGGGACTGCCTGTATGGCTGCAGGCTGCAGAAAAGAACAGCTACATAGTTGTGACTGTGACTGCGGCAGGTCTATACAGTACTGAACCAGGGAAAAGATTATTGATTGCACTTACAGATGACTGGAAACAC